>NW_011333040.1:1528424-1530598 GCF_000735185.1 Notothenia coriiceps
TTTACAGAAGCAGGTTGCCCATAAACTACATGTCCCACAATGCATCTCGTTTTGTGACATGCACACTGAAGAGACTTGCCCTGGACTTCTGCTTTCAGACTAATTACGAAGTTATTACCCCATCCGATAATAATCCAATTCAGAAGCAATAATGTGATATAATACATTATATATATTATATATTTATATATGCATATTTATATAGTTGCAACCGGCCCTTTGAGTGCAACCATAATGTTAATGTGGCCTGCGATGAAATTGAGTTTGACCTCCCTGTTGTAGAACGTCCTTTTTATAAAAATATATTGATGTGTGAAGGCTGTCGTTTTGTACATTGAGAATGAAACGCTGTTCATTGGTTCAATCAGACTGACCCTAAACGCTTATTTCTTCTAAATGCAGTATTAGTTTAGTTAAATGTCAATATTTTGGTAAAAACTCTTCTCAAAAGCAAGTGTCAAACTTCAGAATTTGTTTGCTTACATTTGTGCAAGTATTAGACTTAAAGTGGCCTATTATGCATTTTAGGGTTGACAATGTAAAGGGCAGAAAGATACACATACCTCTGAGCAACAGTTCAATAAGAACATAAGAACAACAGGTGTGTGGCGCAGTGGGTTGTGCGTTGGTGTTGGGATCAGGGGGTCACAGGTTCAAACCCCACTGCAGTCAGCATGTTGTTGTGTCCCTGAGACACTTCACCCCAAATTGCTCCTGTGGGGATTGCCCACAGTATTGAGTATGTAAGTCACTTTGGGTAAAAGTGTCTAACATGTAATGTAATGTAATAAGAAAGCAGCAGACATTAGTCAAATAAACTGTAAGCTTAGCATCACAATGTCTAAAAAATGTAATCGGAACATGTTCCTGTTTTAGTGTCAAGAACACAACAACGTCTCTAACAAGAAACCATTCAAACTAGATGAGGGAATATCAGCTGACCATATTGTGGAGTGACTAATCACAGCTTAAACGTCTTCAAATTTATCTCAAATGTAATTTAGTGTCTGTTTTTATCTCTCTTTAAAAAGCCATAATAAAAGGTTAGAAGAAAAACATCCATAAAACAGCTGATTAAAAACTGTTCTGTAGCATATAGTAACTTCTTCAGAAAAACCAGTGGCCACCAGCAACAGGAAATACAGGATCAACCCCCACCAAACTGTCCACCACCAGCAGCCACCATCTTCTTTATGTAAACATTGAAATATACACAGGAAGACACTGAATCCATATCTGTGCAGTTATTATTGCAACATGCATTAATGTCCATCCACTCAAAAGTGTGTTTTGCTAATTGTAAATTAAGTTTTTTGTCTTTTCTGATATCCCCTCGAAAATCTTTCACACACAAGAACATCTCAACTAGCTTGAAGCCAATCGGGGTCCAGTATGAGTGTTACACAAGTCACGAACCCTTTATTTTTAAATGCATATGATCTTATAGATCCATTAATTTTAAATGTGCATGCGTGGATGCATTTACACAAAGAGTAATACACCAATAACCACGAAAAAGTTCAAGTGGAAAGTAGAAAGAAAAGAAGGAACAATGATTTAAAGCAGGGGTGTCAAACTCAAATACACAGTGGGCCAACATTTTAAAAATCGGTACTAGTCGAGGGCCGGACTGGTTCAATGTTTATAGCAAAACTTATTGAATTGAACTTATTGCACTATACTGGAACTAACAAAGCTTACAATGATTGCCCTAATTAAAACAGATTACACATTAATAATCAGTTGGCATCATTTCTTATGGCCTCTATCTGCAGCTTTTCCGGAGTCCATTTCTTATGATTACATTTTTCCAGCAGGCAACAACAGCTTCAAAAAAACCGCATTCCCTCAAAGAAAAAACAATACATGACCGTGTTGTCTCAGAAACAATGTGCAGAAGGAAACATCCATGTAAACTCAGTGTGCTGCTCTGTGATGCCTGGTTCAAGCCAAGGATACTTGGCATCTTATCTCGTGGTGCAAGTCATCAATGTTTGGGCTCAGGATCTGAGCTGAGGGACCCTCAGGATGGAGTGAAAGGTGGTGCGTGCAATATACCGGCGGGCCAGATCTAATAGTAATTAGAATTATCCTGGCGGGCCGAATGGAAATCGCAGCCAACGGCCTGATTTGGGCCCCGGGCCTTGAGTTTGGAACACATGTGGTTTAAAAGC
>NW_011333040.1:1530608-1536674 GCF_000735185.1 Notothenia coriiceps
TTGGTTTCCCCAAAAGTGGGCGGGGCTGTAAAGTGACATAGATTTTTCTCTCATCTATTATTCAAAACCATTCTATTTGTTCTAACGTAAATTACATGCCAGTGTTTTATCTTTTAATTTATTTGTTTTCATATTAAATCATATCATTTCTGACTTTTTTTCCCGTCTGTGAGGAAAATAAATGGGGCTTAGAGCCTCAAAATACTGAAATCTGTATTTTTTTAAATCTTTTTTTCCTTCTAATTTGTTATTCTTTTCTAAATAACACACTGTTATTTACTCAACAATAACACACAATTATCCTTATTTTTATTTTTCGTTTGATTCTATAATTTTTAGCATGCCTTTTTGCCGTAAATGGTGCACAGCTGATAGAAAAGGATTTGTAGTTTTTAAAAATATTACTGATTTTCTTTGAATATAAGAATGTAAATACTGAGTTGAGAGAATAGTCAGGGGTTGTGGGTGAAGGGAGACACATCTATGGATTCAGAATTTCAATAGCTTACCATTAAATGAGGGACATACCTTTCTCTCTGTGATGTTTTACAAATCAGATATTAATTTGTAGAAGTAAAACATGTGAGATATTATAGCAATATCCTGTAGAATTATGTGAAAACATGTTAAAACTACACATCTTCAGATGTTATACATACATAATTGCCCTACACTAATAAAAGTATAATTTGTTGTGTTAACACTTTAAACTTGACAGTCTTTTAACCCGCACCGCCTAGTGGTTAAAGCACGTTATTACATTTTCCTGTTGAATATGTTATATTAGATGAAAATTTTTTAAGAGTACATACAAAAAAGGGGGAAAGAAGGTCAATGATAAAAATATAGAAAATCAAGAAGATACTGTAGTGATCTCTACAATAAAACAGTTTAGTGCTGGACGTCCAAAGATATTAATATGAGGATGTGCAAAACAGACAAACTAATTAACCTTTATTAACACATTAAAGAATACTTTAGGTTAAGGTCTGCTTTTAAATAAGAAAAAAGCTTTGGGGGTATCTATCTACAGATAAATATTAAGCCTGACAAAGTACTTAACGTCTAATATATTGCTTTCCTGCAATGTTAACTATGTTGAAGCACTTATTTTAACTGATATTATACACATTAATTATACTCTTATGTATGTAGATAGTATAAGAAATGTGCAGAATATGACTTAATTAATGATTAATGATTTAATGGTGGAGGTATACACACATATTGATAGATGTCTTGTAATGCACTGTTGAGGAACCTGTGACCCAAGTTTTTCATTCATTGCATAACTACACCGTAGTTGTGTATATGAAATGTCAATAAATCTTTGAAATCTTGAAATCTTGAGAGGGATGTGCAAAATAGCAATTATATACAGTTTTTAATTAACTATTAGTAGAGAATAACGAGTAATGAATATACTTTATAGGGATAAGATACATTTTTAGTATTTTCAAGCACCAACTATCAAATATCTCTCCTGATTGTTGGCACTTGACAATCACCTTCACTGAATTTTACTCAGGTTTAACTAAAGTCTGATTCAACCCTTCTCTTGCGTTTCGGGTCAAAAGTGACCGAGTGACTTTGTTTTTGATCATAAATATTGTGTTTTTCGTCCAATTGCCTCAAGACCTTATGTTATCCTCAAACGCTGGAGGACCTAGCAGCGATGTAATATCCCTAATATATATTAACTATATAACTATCAATGTTGGCCGGGAAAACTCACGTTGGAAATACGGCTTACACCGGCGCTACTTTAACTCAAACTGTTGGGACCAGATACCACGACTTGGACGCGGGACCGTTATTTGGGCAAAGAATAAGACCTAGAAAAAACAAGGAGATCCCACGTGACGGTTGCAGATGTCATCGCGTTCTTACCTGGTCTCGGCTTTGTACTAACCCGGAGTTCAAAAAACGTCGCTATATGTAATAGGATGTTGAACCCTATCCTCCCACTCACTTGTTCAATAGCGTTTACCAACTTTTACTTTGGATGTAGGGGTAACCTCTTGGCCGGGTCTATTGTGGCCGGCTTTATCCGTCAGTTTATCCTCAGCCCGGCTTGTACTGCACCCGTGCGGGTAAGGCCTCACCCACACGCGTCGTGGCAGCCAGAAAAGACGGGCTGAGACTGCGGCAAAAGAACGACTAAGTTGTACAACCTTAGCCGCAGCCCTTTGGTGGCCTTCAGCCTGTTCCCTATTGTGACTAACCCGAACAAGTCGTCCTTAGTCACGTACTTCTTTCGCAAATTGCCTTTCACTCCTCCATTTGTTTAATACAATTTACCTTCTACTTGTGTGTGCCTGCCGATAAAGTGAGTAGCCAAATATCTCGCGGACAGCAAGTACCAAAAGTTACTGGCTCTCCACTTTACCTTTCTTTTTGCGCATAAACAACAAAACGAATAGTGCCTCAGGACAAAAGAAGAGACAGAAGGCCAACAGGCCAACAACGGGAAAACTTAATAACTTATGTGTGATGGCGGCGGCGACCATTGCTCTCAATAACGGTGAGTGCGTTATGTGTCAAGTATGCACGAGCCGAACCTAAACGCCACAAAGGGTCACGCGCTATCAGCCGTTTATGCGTCCCTCTCAGGCCGCTGGCGTTGTGAGGCCACAGCCGACAGCCGCTAAGGAGTCACACTAGACCGTGCCACATAGACCCGGGAAATCTGGTCCCACCCCTTGGAGCGAGAGTCCGGCTATCCGGGCGCTGTGGGTTAAGACCATGCCGGGAGCTCTATTAAATATTTTGTGCCGTTTTTTCTTTTTGTAACTTTTAGATCTGGCGTTTTTTTTAATTTTGTTCGCTCACGGACAAAAAGGATCCTGTGTTCCAGTCCAGGACTTGTGTTGTGCCTCGGATTGCACAGTAGGTTGCACATCCGGGATAATACAGAGCAAACTACTCCCCACGTCAAGACTGTCTCTCGTGGTCTAGCGGTGAGGCCGTTAAGTAATTAACGTCATGGGTATTTCCTCGACATTTGTACGGTGGCCAAAAAAACGCACAGACACAGAATCAACTTCGGGTCACCGCTAGACAAGTAGAAGTATTTGACTATATGTAGTTATTGGAAACAACAATAATCGTAGACCAATCGATCGATACGGATTGCTTATATTCTTCGAAAAAGATGTTGGTTCCTCCATTCGTGTAGAAATATGACTAGTAATATCAATATTTTTTTTTCTCTTATTTCATTTGTCCATTTTTATGGATATACTGTCATTTTTTTTCAACAATAATTATTTGTTCTTATGTCAAACTTTTCCTCGCTAAACATTTTATGGGTATATCCTTTTTATTTAGACGAATGTCAAGACAAAGTATACCCACAACTCTTACATAGGTATCTGAGGACTGCGCAACGGAGAGTTTTGCACGTGGTCTGACTACGAAAATTGAAGTTGTAATTTTTTGGTTTTAGAAAGGGCCCCCTGTACGGGGCGCCTCCAATCCAGGGGTGTGAATTTAGTACAGGTGTACCTATCCTTTGATTTATTGTAAACGTGGTAGAACACAGGGTATAGAAAGACAAAACCACCAGTAACGGTGTTGGGCACGTGCACTTATGCGCTCAGTACCGGTAACCTTCTGATAGACTAATTCTCCAACAAAAAAGAAAGCGTGTCTGTACTTTCTTTCCGGTTTACCTTAACCGTCATAAATACATGAAAACTCGTCTCCAGTTATTAAACTGCCTGCGAGCCTCCTACAACTTTTTAACTTTACGGGAACTCTCCTTCTTTTCCAAGGGGTGGGGACAGAAATCTGCATTGATTTAGCGACGGTGTGACGAGGAAGTTTAACTGTTACACTTGTATAAACGGTACTAAACATTAAAGGTCAACTCTCACAAAGGTTCATGAGAATGAAAAACAAAGACGACAATTATTCATACTACAAATTTATACTTTACGACATAAGTAATCAACATGATATTAAGATGTTTATAAACATATAAAATAATTTCAAAAAGTTCATCAAGAAATGTCTTGTAAAACACTGCAGTAAAACAACTTGGACAACCTAACCTTTTACATCTTTTTTCGACATTTTATTGTCATAAGATATTCGACATCTTGAAATCCAAGACATAAATAAAATCACAAACTGTTTGTTTTAGATTTTGTTTTTTTACATTTTTTGACAAAAGAGTAGTCTTGAAATAAATTCCATAAAATTACATTGTAAAATTACTGTTACCTAAATTTTTTCTCTCCTTTCAAAGGAGATTTTATAACTTCCTGTTAAAGAACATATCGATTAACGAACGTGAAATAAGTCAATTTCATAAAAATGAAATACAATACCAAACAAACCGTCGGCGACGACGGCAGTAAAAATGGCAAAAAAAATGCCCAAAAAACGGGCATCTTCAAAAATCACGACAGAAGAAATAATTTTCCCAATAACTGACATTTTTCTCTCCTATTTAGCCATTTTAATGTCAAAAACTGCAATTTCATAATCACGACCATGAAAATAATTTCCTATAAAACAGTCCCATTCTCGGCTTGCGAGTGTCCTGTTGTGTTTACGTCTAAAGTGTCTTTTAAGGAAATAAAGTTCCAATATTATCTGTGCTTGTCTTGAGAAGGCACTTGTGTTCAGTTATGTTGTGTTGTGTCTGTCTAACAATAGTATAATTGGCATTTTTCTCGTCTATTTAGACATTTTAATGTGACATAAAGGACATTTTAGGAATTCCTGTTAAGGGCATTAATTACCGAATAAGTGAAATAAGTCAATTTCATAAATGAAATTAAATTCCGAAAACAAACCGTCGACGACGACGGTCGTGAGAAACTGGCAAGTAATAAATATGGTCACATCCATGCAAACTCTTTGGCCGAGCTCTATGTGAACAACAATATAAGGTACCTTTACGAGAATTGTAGGGCTATCGTTACTTATAGAATTCTTTTTCTGTATTTTTTAAGTAGGCACCTTCGGCATCGGGATGACATTTATTTCGTGCTGGTTAGTAAAATCGGCCGGCCGATTTTATTGACCTACCGGATGGACCGGACAGTAGAGGAAGGTAGACACGTGTTTGAATAGAGCACGGGAGTAACCAGTACAAGCAAGCACAACCTCCTCCCCGAGACATCCTTATCGTCTAAAGAAGGCCGACACATAAAAGTTTAAGATCACGTGAGCCGACCAAAGAGGTTTTACTGGATGGGTGGAAGTATTAGTAACGAAATTGCATTGGATTATGTCAAATGCACTGTAAACTACTGTATTATGGTGGAGAGTGTCAGTTACAAATTTAACAAGTCACACATAACTTTACTTACCCTCTTGAACGCGAGCTTTCGATTTATCATCGGTAACATTCTGAAAAACCACCATGTCCGAGTAACGGGTTGTGCCAAACTAAAGGACTAGGTAAAATTCTAATTACTCTTCTCCCCAAGAAAAATACTCAAGTTCCCTTCCAACACCTGTTTACACAGTTGGAGTTAGTATTTTCACCAGGTACGTAAAAATGTCGTTTACAAATAAGTCTGGTGTTTCCTTTGTCATCCAAACAACCCCTGACTAAAAGTCGTCGCTACTTTAGGTGTAAACCACGAGAGCACTTCATAGAATTATTCGTTGTACCTACACACACCCTAACTCACTATTATTTCATCGTCACATCTCAAGTAACGTATTACTTCCCCTTGTACGCTGGGTTACGTTGTCACACCGAGTAACTATCATTCTTGTTTACCCCGAGATACCGGGTCTCCTCTCTTCTAAAGTCCTAGACTATGTGTGTATATGGTACTGAAAATGATGTGGACTTTATAGTTGGGATTCAAGAGTGTTATAAAAACTATATTGTAATTACTTTACTGTCAAGGTAAGGGTTTCCAGATGTCAGTCGTTCCGTGCAGCAGGAGACGATGAAAGAGGTACGACGTCGGACCACCATTTTACCAACACACTATTCTGTAGACCGACTGTCGCAGAATTAGCTCGACTTATCGTCGCCGGCCTGGGAGGTCGGGACTAGGAAGAGGAGACGGGGACGTGAGAGAAGTATAGTAGTAA
>NW_011333040.1:1536719-1543679 GCF_000735185.1 Notothenia coriiceps
GCGCAATGACTCACTTCCTGTGTATCTGTTTGCTTCAAGGCCACAGCTCTGGTATACATGTATGATTGTGCAAAAAGAAAAGGACACACACACACACACACACACACACACACACACACACACACACACACACACACACACACACACACACACACACACACACACACACACACACAACTATTTGATACATTTCCAGCTCTTAGGTGCCCCTCCCCCCATATGGATCACACCTGGCACACGCAATACATGTTCAGTGTCTATTCTCTGTATATTTACTGCAGTGCTTCATGTATACCAGTAGTCTGATACAATATGTACAGTTTGAAAGGGTGTTAACTGAAATTTGGTGATGATTAATGGTTTTTGTGTTAATGTAATAGCAGTTAAAATAGGACCGGTCAAATTTGACCGCGAACACCAAAGTAAGGGGGGGGGGAAACAAAGACGATAGGAGGGTTAAAATGACCCTTCCAGCTTCACAGAGCCACTCGTGTGACTCTTGTTAGAACACAAGATGAAATCTCCAAAGCAGGAAAAAGTGTGTAAATGTACTGGACCCTGGTCTCGCTCCCTACAGCCGGATCTGTAGAAAACAAAGTTACACGGTGAATTTCACGGGCCGATTTCTAGGTTTTTAATGATGGAAAAACGTTTTCCATTCCTCTCTCTTTCCTTATGAGTTACAGCCCAGTTGTTTACAGCTGTTCTTTTCTCTCAATAAAGTCTACTGGCATTTCCAGGGTAAAAAGAAAAAACAAAAACGATTTGATGACTTATAACAAATCTGTAAACCTAACCTGATTTTTTAAAAGAAAAACGGTGTATTGTTTAACGGTATGACGGTCTATTCCTGAGGCTTTTGCCTAAGTAAGACCTTTCTTTGAAATGGCAGCGACTGTGCGAAAGTTCAAAAGGTGAAAGGGTTTTTCCACAGTTTGACCTTTGGTAATTGTTTTCCCTTCTTCACATCTTCACTGTGTTACACTTAAATAGGGTAACATTGACTTTTGCCCTGCAATTTCCTAGTAGATTTATTTTGTAAACGATAACCATGGTAGTTGTAGCTGCTATTCAGCAAATGTTCTAAAACTTTAGAGGTTACATAAAGAAGATTTCTGACATTTTTATTATCATTAGTTTACACTGAATGTAACTTCTGACAAGTATTGTGTGCACGTTCAGTAGAAACAAAGGGCTTGGTGCTGAGAGACACAGAGAGGAAGTTGGAGACGGACAACATGTCGTTTGAATAAATAAATTAAAACTATTGCTGGAAGAACATTTGGTACAACTTTTTCCCTTTAGCTGGTTAACACAAACAAATAAATTAAAGCTCTACACTTAAAAGATTTATATTTCAAACTTAGATGTAGTTATGTATAACTACAGATATATAAACTTAGATATATATGTATGTTGGGAAAATACTGAATGTTCCTTCTATATCAGAGTAGCACATGATAACAGAGGCCCTACGTAGCTGTGTACGCAGCCGGATGTATGACTACATGGATGACGCTCGTGAGACACCGTGTTGAAGTAAGGATGTTCCTAAGAGTGGCATGATGACACAGCTCTTAGAGAGATAGACATATGACTGTCATGTGTATTGCTTACGCAGGCCTTAGCTAATCTTAACTAATGTCAGAATACTGCTTTGAACCGGTATTCTTCCATCTTGTTGACTGTAACACCGTCTCTTGTATATAAGCTTCTGAAGGACTCTACTCTGGGTACCAGTTGTCCCACGCAGCTCTGTTTGTGATGACTACTTCCATTCTTGCAAGGATAATAAATACATGTATCCTGATATTGAAGACCAAGCCGGTGACGAGTGATATTTTTCGAACAATTTACTTTCATACTGGTCACATGATTGTATTGATACTTTGGATCATTTCATCTGTTTATTGATTTTTTTCACAATAAATCAAAACCTGAATTATCAACAAAACATTAAATTAAAGGAGCAATGTGTAGGATTCATTTGCCTCTAGTAGGGAGTTTACACATGTTTAAAAAACTCAATACCTCTACTTCCAAAAGTACAGTGTGTAATTTCATCATTTTGACTTCCTCAAGGATAACATTATACCTTGAACTTTAACCTTTTGCTCATATATCCACTGTGCAATTGGTTGTGGGTCCTAATAGCCGGGAAGGCATGCTGGCTTCCAATCTGCAGAATGCAACCAGATGCAAAGCACATCCTGGTATTTCGACATTCTGCATTTGACAAAACATATATTATATAACTTTTCCGCCAAAATATCACCTCCTAAATCCTACAGAATGATCCTTTAAACAGAGAAGAGAACAAAACAAAAAAAACAGCTTTTCCACTGCAGTCAGGCGATTCATAATTGAATATTTTAAGTCAGAATTAGACACAGTGGATGATTTATCTGAGTGTTACTCAATCATTGTGTTGGTCACAGTCCTCTGTTGTGTTAAACTCAAGCTGGTGTCCTTCCTTCCTTCCTTCCTTCCTTGATTTCTATGGAAAAGTCTCATAATGTCAGTCCATTCGTTCCCCGGGAGTTTTCTGTTTGAGCGCGGCCCCCGAGCGCACAGAGCTCCTCATGGCGGTCTGCATCAGCCAGGTGGCCAGGTGGATGGAAACAAACGCCCCGCCGGCCGCCCACAGCCAGTTCCTCCTGAGCCAGCTCTGAGACCTCATACCTCTGCAGGGGGAAGGAGACACACAACACTCAGGAGAAAGTACACAACACTCTCTAAGACATGGATATCTTAATCTATCTGCATGGGGAAACAATACAGATACAGTTTGGACACACCTTCTCATTGTAGATTAATACTGAAGACATCAAAACTATGAAAGAACACATATGGAATTATTTAGTTATTTTAGTAATAATGACAAAAAAGTGTTAAACAATCCAGAATATGTTTTATATTTTAGATTCTTCAAATGAGCCCCCTCTTGCCTTGATGACAGCGTTGCACACTCTTGGCTTCTCTCAATTCATTTACCTTTTGAATAAGATATATACGTGGGAAGAGATTGTGCCTACATGTTTCACGAAAATGTTCATGTATTGTCCTGTGTTAAGTGTCATGGTTGATTATGTGGTAACATCATTATATTACTCGTATTATTTGTTTTCGTCCATGTTATGTATCCTATTTTGTGGTACTTTCTGTGCGATGGATTGAAGTGGAGGGAGGATCGCTGTGCCTCCGAACAGCTTTTGCCCACCCAAGAATCGGACGGAGAGGGGAATTTTTTAGATGATAACCCGTCTCCGAGAATCACAGACCCTGGGAGTCAAGTATCAGGGTACGTTCCGTAGCAGTGGGAACCAAAAATCGCGACCAAGCCCCCGTGGGAACAGATCCTCGAACGAGTCGTCCTTCGTGCGTGGCAGTCCTCACAGGCCGACACTGCGCCCACTAGTCACAGTAGATTAGCATTGACCTGAGCCCCGAACCGGTACCTCGTACGAGATTGCAATCGTCGAGATATCGACACGTTAGTGCCTGGTATTATAAATTCCTACCCGAAGACTTTTGGGTAATGGAGACTTAAAATTCACTCATCTTCGATGTTATTCATCGCATGTGCCTTTAATCAGAGTTAATTATGTTACATACTCATTGAACTCATTCTCGCTCTGCCAGTAATTATATCAGAAGTAGGTGGAACGGGGTGCAAAAATAACGTTATAAAGATCAGTCGAAAACAATTTGTAGAGTGATGATGACGTCAGAAATGAACGGAAGGTGTGGGAAATGAAATTTCATATTTTGGTGTGATCATAATAATAGACCAATGTTCATTTTCTTACCAGGCCGTACAATATAGATACATATAATATTAGAATGTATATACTATGGTACATAATTTACCAGTTCTCGTCCTACATGACCAACTCCACCTCGAGGACAACCTTGAAAAATTATAAGAATAAAAGTACACACCTAATGATGAGAGGGAATTTTATATGAACTAACCGAAATAAGACAAATGTCGTCAAAGCGTTAAGTGGTGGAGTTTGGGAAAACTTTTACAGATTTGTCTGTCTTCCAATACTCTAATATGACTATACGCGTCAGCAGCTCGGTCTGGCAGACAGACAAAGTTTAAAACAGACACTATGTCCCTGTTGTTATCTTAGATATACAGTGTAACGTCCCCAGTCGACTGTCAAGCGCTGAGAACATACACTAAGGGTCGAATTTGGATGTGACGGTACCCAGACCGAATCAAGGCTTCTCGGATGTCCACAACATAGCAGTGACCATCGGATACACCGCGACAGTATGATTGATTCGTGAGGTGAGACCCGTACCAAGAGATGTGAACTCTCGTTGATCGGGAGACGGACGATGATTCTGACTGTCCTTATGATAGAGGCTTGAAGTGCGATATCGATCGTGAACATATGAAAGTCGAGAACATGGAGATCGTGAGACCGACGAGGAGACTGAACGATGGAGACGCGACATATGAGACGTGAACGAGGAGGACGATCGTGAGGAGTACGTCGATCGGAGGACGATGACTTGATCTCGCTAAAGTATGATTGAGTGCATGCTATGATTGACGAGACTGTACGAGATTCGCAAAACAAATATGACTACACTATTTCTCGAACGTAAACAGTTTATTAGTGGTTGATGATTCGAACAGTTTAGAAGTGATTGAACGTGAATGTCTGTCTGATTCGAGTGTATTATGATCGTGAAAGTGAGTGATTCGTGCATATATGATTGATCGTGTACTATATGAATTGATGACCATATGGTTATTCGTGCATCATATGATTGTTTCGTCGAATGTTATGATTGTGCATATATGATAGATTCGTGAACATATGATTGATTCGTGAATGTTATATTGATTCGGAATGTATGATTGATTCGTGAACAAAAAGAAAGCAAACATTAAGAGAAAAGCGTGAAAAATTGTCATAAAAGTCATAACATAATATTTCAGGCTTGTTGTGAAGACGAAGACACTGCTTCGTAAAAGGGTTTACACCTAGTATTTCTAGAGGACATAGTTACATGACTCGAATTTGTTGGTGGTGTCGAGTCCACACAAGTCGACGTCAAGGAGAAGACAGGTGATCTACGAACGAGGATCCCGTTTGATTACTCCGTTACATTTTGGGGATACCTTCAGTTACGTCCAAAAAAGTGTGTTGTTCAAAATTATAAAGTTAAATGTGTGCTAAAATGAGGACAGCCCCAGAATTCCCGACCAACAAAAAACGACCAAGAGAGTTCAATCTTTTGTTGACATAAAGATGGAGTGTATAGGAGGTCATAGTGTCAGTGGAAAAAGTCTTTGACCTAATATAAACATTAGTACTGAAGAGACCAGAACCAACAAAGACAAAAAAGAGCACGAATTTATGGTGAGTCCTAACCAATAAACTAATCACTACCACCCGCTTTTATTTAGACTGGTATGTCGGTACAATAACATCTACGTTTGAACGTATGTTTTTATATGTTTATTATGATTTTCTGTTCTGTGTTAGCTTTTTATTTTCATGTTAATTTAATTATACAGTTTATTTTCTTTTGATTAGTTTTTACCAAAAGGATCAAAGAAAATTCATAACTTTCCAGGCGACTTAGCGTAGAATGTCCTATCAGGACAAAGGATTGAAAGGAATTTTCGAAGCTGAGAAAGTCTATAGAATAAGTAAGTTATGTATGGTCATGATGAAGNCCAAATCAAACCTGGATCAGTCTGTTCAACAGTCTCTCTGAGGGGGGAGCCATATGCTGACATATGCTGATAGAGTGCAGAGAGGGAGCACTTGATTATGCATGTGTGTGTGTGTGTGTGTGTGTGTGTGTGTGTGTGTGTGTGTGTGTGTGGATAGTGATACAGCCCAGAGATCCCAGACGCAAGCACTGTCAAATCAACACAAACCTTTTTGAGGGCCAAATGTGACTAGCTGATCTTTTTAGGCTATATTCGGTATCTTCAAATCAGTTTTTTCTCTTTTGGTTTCAAATCAGCATTTTTTCTGAGGACCCTATTCATGTTAGAATGGAAAAGCCTTCCAAAAATGCAGTTAGGCACTCAAGAGACAGACTCACGCTGAGAATAAAACAGCATTTTCCACATAATAATGATGCTAATCATAATAATACAACCCTTTTAGTGCGTTTTTGTGAATAATTCAAACACGATGCATCAATTCAGCAGTCTTCCCATACTGAGCCTGGTCTGTATACATCAATTTTACAATGCTTACGCAACAAAAAACCTGTAAAATACCCATTATATCATAAGCATGACTTAGGAACAACTCAATATCCAGTGTGCAAGGCTTTCTGGCCACCGGAGGGCAGAAAAATAGCAAAAGAAGCTGACCGATATGGTCAAAACCATTTTTCCAGCCAATAGAGGAACAACATAAGCCGCTTTCACACCAAGTACTTTGCGGTACTTAGTCCCCCCGAACTCTTTAGTCCCTGGAACTGTCCTGTAGATCACGTTCACACTGGAATAAGTCACTGAGGGAGGATTACGCAAATTAAGCCACTGACGTCACTTCTTCTTCTTCTGCTTTGGGTTTACTGGCAACTGACAACTTCTGACAACTTCACGGCGTATACTGCCACCCGGAGTCCCCCGGAGTTGGGGACTGGCTTCAGTAGAAGCTGCTGGGTAGCGTCTTCCGAGTAAATCGCCAGAAGCGCTGATACCTCCTCATCACTCCACTGCTCCCATGTTTTCTTTTGTGTTGCCATAAGTTAGCCTCTCTCCGTTAGTGCGCTGGGCTAATGCTAATGCTAATAACGCTAATGCGAGCAAATAAAATAGTGGCTTCACAAACATTTTCTGAGTTTTACGGCGCGTGATTTGCAATTCGCCCAGCCAATCAGAAATTGTTAGTGTGGCCGACACACCCACGAACCATTTCCTCCCCAGGAAAGTACCACCTCTCTAGCAGGAACTATCTTGGGGGTGAA
>NW_011333040.1:1543717-1549008 GCF_000735185.1 Notothenia coriiceps
ACACACAAGTAGCGGTTTGATTGGCTAGAGCTTTTACTGGCATATGATTTGATTGGCTGACGCTTCCACCGAAAGCTTCAGAAGCTTCAAAAGTTGAACATTGCTCAACTTTTTCAACCTGAAACGCCAGGAAAGCTCCGCTCTGCTACCCACAATTCAGTTCGGCGAAAAGCGAGGCAACGTGACGTCACCCCATTCAAAGTGAATGGGCAGACGCGTTGGAAACCGTTTTTGAAGCTGTCGAAGCTGTAGTCTGGACGGCCCGTCCACACACAGGCATGAAAAAAATCTTTCAAAGCTTCGCCCATTCACTTGAATGGGGTGACGTAGAAGATTTTTAATCTTCGCCGAACTGCATTGTGGGGAGCGGAGCATGGCTTTGCAAGCATCGTGAGCATCAAAAGTTGAGCAATGTTCAACTTTTGATGCTCCCAATGCTTGCGAAGCTGGCATCAGCCAATGAAATCCCGTTTATGCATATCCCGCCAGTGCAAGCGCTAGCCAATCAAACCGCGTGTACTGTATGCAGATACCGCTGCGGTCTTTTCCATATGTCATAAAATGGAGGATAAATTAATCATCGCTGTAGGAAATGTCCCGGTCCTTTACGACTGCTCTCTGTTCACCTACCGGGACCTAAACCGGAGGAACCAGGCATGTAACTTTTATTATCTTTGCTTTTTAATGCCATTTTCTTAACGTCTTTCATTTTTGTAAAGCACTTTAAATTGCCTTGTGCTGAGTCCCCCCAAAGGTAGTTAAAGTCATTATTGGGGTTAAAGTCCCCTACGTGTGCCGTTTTGGTTTCAAGACCCTGGTTCACGGAGGATACCAAAAAGGTCATAGAAAGAGAACTTAACTATGTGCATTTAAAAATAAAAGAGGAATAGTTTTGGCGAAAACTAAAAGGTACCATGGGGTCAGATTATAATTTTCCAAAGGGGGGTTCGTTCAGATGTGTGTATCTCACTGACTGTGATTCATGTATCTTTGCTTTTAAATTAGTGTTTTTAAATGCCATTTTATATCATTTCTTTTTAAATGAAATGTCCTAATATGTTTCTTACATGCTCTTTCATTTTTGGAAAGCACTTTGAATTGCCTCGTGTTGAAATGTGCTATATAAATAGACTTGCCTTGCCTTGCTTTGGCACGCAATGTAAACAATTTGTGTCCTTCCCATTGTGCAAACCTAATGTCAAAAAAAGCATATAATTAATATTTGGAATACATTACATGTAAAACAAATATTATTGACAGCTTTGAAGAAAAGCTGCAGCAGTTTTGTTATAAAGCGCCACAGAATTGCTCTTAGTTTAAAAACTTACTTTCTTGATTTCCATTCATTGCGGTCCTAAAGCAGCACACGTTGAAAGCAATTCTACTTTGATGCAGTAACAATAGATTTCTGACTGAGGAGTAATGAGATGTGTTTATTAAACAGCTCTGCCTGTACAAGCAACAGAACACCTACAGCATCCAAGTATGTGTAGGGTCCGTAGGGATCTAAAGTAAATTGCCTTTTTTTTCTTCTCACACATCGTTTGAATGTTAACTCGGACAACTGATGGTGCATTACCAGCGTTTAAACATTCTCAGAGGTAGTTTTCTTTTTTTAATTCTCAGCCTTTGCTTTTTGAGTTATACATGTTTTAGAGGATATGCACTATTCATCAGCAAACCCCAGGAGTAGACAGCAGTTTAAACTGTAGGTGTGATGTGTAGCGAGCGTTATGAAGCTGAGTTGCTTGAGGTGCCAGTAGCTCAAAACAGTCTTATTTTAAAATCATCTTTGTGAGAAAACCTTTGTTCTGTCTTTGGCAGAGTGAGTACAGGAAGAGGGGTTTCCAGCAGGTGGTGACACCCAACATCTACAACAGTAAGCTGTGGCAGACCTCCGGCCACTGGCAGCACTACAGCGAGAACATGTTCTCCTTCGAGGTGGAGAAGGAGACCTTCGCCCTCAAACCCATGAACTGCCCGGGACACTGGTGAGGCCTCCTCTTCCTCACATTCAGATGATGTTTGAAAGCAAGAAACTAGACAAGATCATAGATAAAAAAATAACACACCCACTCCTGTTCCACATAGGCTATCAGGCCTTGCTATGGTGTGAAATACATATTTGACTTGGTCTCTGCCTCTAATGAGAGAAAAGACTCAAGGTTGTTTGTTCTGCTTCAGAAGTAAATGTGTGTGCAGCACTGATCTCCGAGTGCAGTTGTTTACCAATATTTAGTTAACCACAGTTATGAAAAACAGGGGAAATGTTTTACCACTCTTGAATAGCTTCAAATTTTACACAGTTTTTATTTTAGTTGACACAGTTTTTGATGAAATGGATCCATAGTTCCAATAGGTTCATATTTTACTAATACAATAGATTGTCCTCCAGTTCCACTTAACTTGAGAGACTGACGCTCTCCATGTTTTTTCAGTTTTTGAATGACCCAGTTCAATTTACTGCTGCATTGCATTGTAAAGAGCCAGGCTGTAGCTCTTTGTAGTCAAATCTTTTATCTCCTTTTTACCAATCTTTGTGCTATCCACATCGGCAGCCCCTCTGGAGACCACACTGAAATGGAAATTGAGCGTGCAAAAAAACGTTGTCATTGTGTTGGATGTCAGTTTAAACAAATATTGAATGCAGTCTTCCACAGCAGTATTGAAGCAGTAGAGCAATTTGCAGTTATTGCGATAAGTCAAGGTCGAGGGAGGCAGTTGTAATTTGTGCAGTTTTCCACAATGTCTGTTTGTCTGCAGTCTGATGTTCGATCACCGGCCACGCTCCTGGAGAGAGCTTCCCATTCGCATGGCCGACTTCGGCGTGCTGCACAGGAACGAGCTGTCAGGCGCGCTGACAGGCCTCACCCGGGTCCGCCGCTTCCAGCAGGATGATGCTCATATCTTCTGCACCATGGACCAGGTGAGGCCCGCACTCAAGCACTGACAAGTTCAAGTTCCAAGTTCACACATTCTGGAGTCTGATGAAAAGAGATGACTGATGAAGCCTCTACATTTAGAGCAGGGGTGTCAAACTCAACGCCAGAGGCCCAAATCCGGCACGTGACCTCATTGAATGTGGCCCGCAAGGAATATAATATACAATACAATTGGTGTACTTGTTGCATATTTTCTTTCAATTATTTTCCCTAGACTTCTGCTTCAGGCGTAGTTATTTATGAAGTTATTACCAGAACTGATAATAATCCAATGCAGAGCCAATAATGTAATATAATACATTATTTAATATATATTTATATAGTCTTAAAGTTACAACCGGCCCTTTGAGCGCAACCATAATGCTAATGTGGCCCGCAATGAAATTGAGTTGGACACCCCTGCCTTAGAGGCTTTACACAGAAAGTTCAATACATTCCCTGTAATGTTACAAGATATTAAATTATCTTTTTAAATGTTATTACTATATCAAGAAGGACATTTATTTACACTGCGTAAAAACACATTTAATCAATCCCAATATAAAAATAACTATTTGGTTTTATTTGATCAGGTTACAGTAAGTGCACATTGTATTATATGTTTAGGAAATGTCTATAAGTGTGTGCTGCAAGCTTGCATAACATTAACCTAACCCTAAGAGGTTAATTTGCTGCTTCCAGTCAGAACCTGACACCCTGTTGGACCCACAGAGAGACAAACAAATTCAACTGTCCAATAGAAAAAACCAAACAACTTAAATTGAACACATCTCTTCGGTGCAAGAACACATAGAAAAACAAGACGATAACTGACTTATTTATTTGGAAAAGTTGACGTCTGTACTCACCACAGAGTTCTGATCCACCATTAAAAGAACTTCACTTCACATGATGAGTCGACATGGTGCTCAGAGGGCTGCAGTCGAGCTGAACTGAATATGTGAAGCTCTGTGGGAACACAAGCCTCTACAGCGAGGTGGAGCAGACGTCTCAGGTGAACAACCGGGGGTAAATAATTAATGACCAGCCCCCAATCAATCTCTAAAACCACGAGCAGAAACACACTGGACAATAACACAGTACATGTTTAGTACTTAAAGGGGACCTATCATGCAAAATGCACTTTTTGATGTCTTTTCTACATAAACATGTGTCCCCGGTGTGTCAGGGAACTCACGCAGCGTCAGAAAATAAAACCCTCTCTCTTTTCCTCCGTACCCAAATCTCTAAAAACGGGGGAACAACGGAGCTGATCCAGATTTGCGTCCGATATGACGTAATATCGGAAATGTGGACCCACGGCCCTATCAGAAACGTTGCTATCAGAAACAATGCCCGAACTGTTTTGGACGTAATATGGTCGGTGTTTACATTAGCATCGCTAACACTCAGAGCTAACCTGTACTGGAGAGCATGTGTGTGAAGAAGCAGGAAGTAAAAAGGAACTCACCTTGTGGTATAACCGGCAAGAGAGAAAGCCTTTGAGCTCCATACTGTTTCAGAAATAATCCTTGATAATCCATGATATGGTGTTTCATCACCGCAGTATTTAGTTTAGACAGTAGCTGCCGGGTCCCGCATGAGCTCGGACCCCTACTTTTTTATTTTTATAAAGCTTTATACCCAAATCATTACTTTAGAAACAGGAAGTGAAATAGAGGGATATGAGGCATGGCTAGAATGGGTGATCTGTTTGGTATTTTGAGCAAAACACTTCATAGACATGTTTTTTATATATCTGAGACCTATGCTATTGCCTACAAATAGCATGATAGGTCCACTTTAATTCCCACATTTTTCATTCCTATAATCTTTCTTAATCCTGAATCTGTTCCCCCTGTGTTTGTAGAATGGTGGGAGTCGATGAAGAACGTGGCCAGCATGGAACGTGGACTGACGGTGGGAGGAGAGGAATCTGCTTTCGGTCGCGCTATAAGACGTGATCGGAGCCAGAAAGAGCTTCATGGAGGATAATCAGCAGCCTGAGCAGAAGGAGGGAGAAACAAGGAGGAGAGGACAAACTTAAGATGATCAGGAAATACAGGAAAACGGTCAGAAACTGTTCGTTATTAACCACAAAAACTGGGTTCTAGCACCCGGAGTTTTTTTTAAGTTTAGGTTTATCTGTTTATAGTGTCGTGGACAGTCCCCATTGATCAACCTGTCAACAAAAACAGAAATGGGGTTAGTCAAGGTGTTATATAAAACACAAGATCAATAAACCAAACGATAGCGCTAAACATTCGGCCTACAGTTTAAAGCTCCTTCTGTGGGACAATGCCGGAAAAGTAACCTGTGTTGTTGTGCAGCTGGGAGAAGGAGCTGAAGTCTATCTGCAACGACAATCCT
>NW_011333040.1:1551545-1557217 GCF_000735185.1 Notothenia coriiceps
GTATTTTTTTAACAGTTGATTACCCTGAACTTTAAGTATAATTCAAATGAAAATCCAAAAAAAAAAGAACAAAATAAAAGTAATAATAATAATAAAAAAATAATCGTTTTATTTCGATTACGTTGTTTTCGTAATCGTTGCAAGCCATAATCGTAATTGCGATTAAAATACGATTAATTGAGCAGCCCTAGACGAGGGTTATTCATATCTATTTGTTGAATGTTATAAGTGACTAAAACATTTGATGTTAATGAATTACATTTCTATCTTAAGCTGATATCTTTGACATCACTTAGTCACTACCTCGAGTCAACAATTAAAAGTCAACTGTGAAATGGAATACTGATAAAGCACCAATAACTAGGGATGCACCGAATATTCGGCCACCGAAAATTATCGACCGAAGATGGTTAAAAAGGCACTTTCGGCTTTCGACCGCATGTCAGAGAACAGGGTTACGTTGATCATACTCCGCATATTTGTCCAGGTGTTTTGATTTCAAGTGGTGGAGTAATCCCGAAGTGGTGAAAGTCTTTGCAGTTACACCCCCTCGAGAAATGTCAGCTGAACACGTTTTACAAATCGCAATCCGCGCCTCTTTCTCTGATATTTTGAAATATCTCCAAGCAGCAGACATGTTGGCTGTGAGCCAGCCGCGAGCATGGTCGCGCGCCGTGCTTGTCGCCGCGTTTTGATTACGTCGTCACAACAACACGTTAGGTTACCAAACTTATAGGTGCATTTGTTGTTGTTGAAGGCCTGGCTGTTACAGTCTTTATTTACACTATTTTGTTGTAGGCCTACTGGCCTAGATGTTTATGCAGTTTTAAAGCACCTTGGCTTTGTTCTGAATGCACTTTGTTGTAGTTATCCTACCGAGAAAAGAAAATGCACTTGACTTGGAATTAATGTACTGTATGCATTCAAAAGTGCTGAATAAATGTTTTATGGACCCATAATAGTGATTATTATTTAAGTTAAGTTTTGCCATAATCATGTATTTTTCCATAATCAGGTAGCTGAACAACATTGGTAAAAAATGTATACATTATATATATATATATTTCTATTAATCATTTTCGGCCTTTCGGCATTCGGTTTTCGGCCAACTGTTTCCTATTTTCGGTATCGGTTTCGGCCAAGAATTTCCCATTCGGTGCACCCCTACCAATAACAGCACGATGACTCTTTTGGCGCAGAAGTGGAAAAAGACAGACTCTTCATGGACAGCCGAACAAATGAAATGATCTAACAGTTCCTCCAGTTGACTCAGCCTGTACGCAGACATCTGTCTTTTCTTCACAAAGCTCTCACACATTGTTTCTCACTGTATTTTGACATCCAAGATAGAGATGGTGTTAGCCCAAACACACATTGTGCTACTGATGTTTACACTGACATCAGATCTGTTTAGGCAAGGCGAGTATATTTAAACAGCACCTTTCAACACAAGGCATTTCAAAGTGCTTTAGAAAAATAACAATAACATTAAGCGCATAAAGAAATAGACATGTTATTAAATGACATTTCAAAACGGTCATTAGGATGAATAAACGCTTTTTTAAAGTCTCCCAAGACCTTTTTACGTTTCCCTGAAACTTCCCTTTCTTTTCTAGATTCCCTGAACCTAGGATTTTACACCAATTTCGTTTAGACTCCCAGGATCAAAGGCTTTCAAATAATTTAGCTAAATGTTCTTTGCAAGCACCTTTTTCCTGCTCTGGTTGAGATAAGTTGGCTTTAAAAATGAACGCATTTGTGGTTTATATATTACGTTTATATATAACATGTAATTTATTAGGATATAGGAGCAGGGGGTAGAACAACGCTCACAACGGGCATGTAATGTCATGTCAAATGTTTTTTTGTTGAGTTTCATTGGCCTTATAGGCTTTAAAATGTTCCCGTGCAGTGCTTTGAACATACCTACAATAGATTTATGGCACCACCTGATGTTAAATGTGCCACTTACTGTATGCATGTCCGCCTGTCATTCAAAAGGGTCTGAGTGCTCAGTGATTCAACCGTTGATACAAAAAAAGTCACTCAGCAGTTAGATAAGGTTTGTTACGTTGAGGAAAATATTCGTACCGAAGACTTTAGTTCAGAAATGAAACAACCAGAAAACATCAGATCTAGCTCCCCCTCTTTGACTCAAAAAGCCAGGCAGTCTTCTGAACATGAAACAAATGATTAAACTAATACATGACATGGCTCCAACACTCAGTATGACAATTGATAGTTATTACTTTGAGACAACTGAGAACAACTACAGCTGTTTCAGTCTCATCCGTGCGTGTTGCAGTTTTTAACCAATGGCATATTTTAATGGATGTTGCTATTTTTGTGGCTCAGGAAGACGAGTTCTCCCGGGTTTTTTTTAATGCGTCTGTTTATTTCATAGTAGTGTTCAATAACAGGCACAATTTGATGTACACTCCCTCCCTCCTCTACCCCCACATGCCCATATAAGCAAAACCAAACTCAAAATGTTTAGTAACAATTAAGATAATTTAAACAACAACAAACAATTTAACACAAAAAAACAACAAAGAAAAAGTCCTTAATTTTCCCTATTTGAAATACTGAGGACATTTGGACCCATTCTTATGATGACTATGTGAAGTATCAGTGTACTATCTTATATCCAGATACATTTCAGGAAAGTCCAAGAACATGGTCAAAACACCAGCTGCAGAAAGCCAAACAGTACAGATATAAAACCATTGTTTCATTCCTGATAAATTAGAAGACCCGCTATCTAAGGAGTCAATTACAAGAACATATGCACGTTATGTCATTTCTGCGACTACTTAAGACTTTGGGACATAACATCCTGTGGTTTTTCATGGAAATAAAACACGTCGACCTCAAAATCTCCCCTGTCCAGTCTCTTTTCTTAAGATATCAAGAAAGGTATGCAGTGTTTTTACCATGGTTAAGTAACAGAGACATTAGAAGACACACTCTTTCAGCCGACGGCCAAGTAGCACGTACGAACTGCGCATGCGTGAGTGGCAATAACTCTCCTCACCAGCAGGCGGCGGTAGTGTGTATTCGTCATTCAAAAGAGGCAACAACCGGAAGACAGACTGCGTGATAACCGAGAGAAGAAGAACAGACTGCGTGATATAAACAAACAACAAATAGTGTGTGTTAGGAAAATAATTGTCCTAGACTCCTAGATAGGACGTGCATGACCAACCCTGACGTCTGTTATGTCCTTTAAGGAGATAGGCTGCTTCGAACATAATGTTGTTGTTCCCATTCTGTGACCGGGCAACCCTAGGTCACAGATGGTTTATTGTTGCGGGTGCACTGGGACACTTCCTTCTTTGTGTTTGTGGACTCCAAGGTGTGAAATCTTCGAGGCCATAAGTATCGGACATGATTACTCTGTGAAACCAGTTACATGGGCTAACGAGAGAGAGGCGCTCCAGATTTCACGTGGCAACTCTACCGTGAAGTCAGACCCTCTGGCTCTTGGACTTGTGATGTGAATTCTCCGGCCGAAGCTCCTAAATTAACCATCAGTGTTTGACATCAAAGCTCCTGCTCTTCCCGTTTCTCCTTCATGAGTCGGTGACTCCCACTGCATTGCTACACAGAAGTTTCCCCCACAGCGTGTGCGTTCCATTTTCCCTCTACAGCGAGAAGCTCACGGGGCTTTCCCGAACCTGTGTCGAGAGCTGGAGTTCAATGAAATCTCACATTTGCCTTCTTAATCGTTTGTTTGGGTCCCTCACTTCCGTTTCGCTTCTCAAGCATTGATTCGCTAGCTGCACAGCCAATCAGAGTGATTTCTTTTGCCGGCAGACTTTTCGGCCGAAAAAGGTGTCGGCACGGCTGAGAAGACCCGACGGTGCGGGACACACCAATCTGAGTAGGGCGTGTCGACGCTCATCGACAGCCTGACGCCAATCGAAGGCCACAATCGGCTTGGTGTGTCCGGGCCTTAAGGAGTCAATAACAGGAAGTCATGTAAGTTATTTAAAAGCTGTGACTACAAATAAATATAAACTACAAATGATACCTGAAGCTCCTGACTCCAGTGTATTTCTTAAGATATCCTGAAATGTGTACAATTAGGGGACACATATAGGGTTGTAAAAGTAATTAAAAAGTCACAGCTGATAAATTATGCTGAATAAATTGCCGGATTGTACCTGGTGTTTTCACCTTGATATGAAAGAGATGGACTAACATGTGAAGAGCTTATGTTGGGCTGTGGCTCAGTATGCCTTTTTGAAAAGCCAATTATAATCATTATCTTTGTGACTACTTAAGACTTAGGACATAGCATCCTGTGTTTTTTCTTGCAAATGAAACACCTCAGAATCTCCTGTGTCCAGTCTCTTTCTTAAGATATCCTGAAAGGTATCCAGTGTTTTTACCATTAAGTATTATTATATTAGAGCAAACACTGTCTAAGGCTTCAATAACAGGAAGTCATCCTTTTTCAAAATGACATGTTGATATATGAAGCTCCTGACTAGAGTATTTCTTAAGATATCCTGAAATGTGTACAATTATGAACTTTAGGGGACACATACAGGGTTATACCAGTAATTAAAAAGTCCCAGCTAAGTTATGGTGAATAAATGGTCGGACTGTACCTGGTGTTTCACCCTTATATGAAAGTAATGGACTAACATGTTGACTGTGTAGCGTGAAGAGCTTACGTTGGGCTGTAGCTCAGAGTACCTTTTTGAAAAGCCAATTATAATTGTTACCTGGCTCGTTCACCTTACAGTAATTTATGTTTTGCTCATTGACTGTAGGCACTTACAGTGTTGAGCCAGACTGAGCAACAGTGGCTGTCAGAGACTCTGCCAATCCACACCGTCCACTCAGAAACTGCTGTCCACCTGCCATTCTGGCGTATTCTGCATCCCACTCTAATTCAATTTACCACTCAAACCCATTTCAGTGCCTGTCACACATTTCCAGCCCAAAGGCAGTTGCAAGAAACTCTGCAGGAAGTGAATAGATACTGGTGGTAAAATCCTGTAATGTACTCTTCTAATATGAGAGTAACATGATGGTATCCCAACTGTAGCTGTGCATGACAGTGTGTATGTATGTCCTGATATTGAAGCTCAAGCCGGTGACCAGTGATATTTTTCTAACAGTTACTGTACGCTGTTTCTGGGAGTAAGTAAGAACATAACCCTGTGTATTTTTCTATTAAAAGAGGCCTTGGCTTTTTATTAGAGAACAGATTAGCGGGGAATGTCAATATCCAACAGCTTTGGATTTAAAGCCCTACTTACAAAGGCATTAAGATCCCAGGGAGTGATAAAAACCATATTATTCCTGCTTCTTCTTTTGTTTAAGAAAGCGGAATAGAAAGAGTTGGCTTCGTGTAATTAGACAGGACCTCGATGGGATTGCTGAGACCACAACAATTAGCTCACACTTTGATTTGTGTTAAGTTATTAAATGATTTTATTGTACTATATACCACCAGCCGGCCTTATTGAGCAATTTGGTTTATTTGGAAATCTAATAAACATTATGTAAAAGACTGCCTTAGGCTTTGCACGCATTTAAAACAGATTATGGAAAATGAAAAGCACGGCAATGTCTGAAGGCGTATTTTCTTTGTGGTCCTCTGTGATGAGGGCTGTCTGTCTGTCTGCTGTCTGTCTGTCTGTCTTTCTGTCTGTCTG
>NW_011333040.1:1557247-1559117 GCF_000735185.1 Notothenia coriiceps
GGGGGGGGGGGTGTTGACAGGCGAATAAAGGAAATAAAAACAGTCACTCAAAAACACTACAAAACACACCAACATTATCCTCTCCTCCCTTGCACCAAACAGCTCAATAAATATGCACAAAACCAGATTTTAAAGCGACAGCAAGTCAAGTACTTGTGTCTCAATAACGTGTTATCAAAAAGGTATGAAGAGACAAACTATTTATCTGCGCTGAGGTCAGACGAAGCTTAATCTGAGCTTCTCTTCGAGCACCACTGCCACA
The DNA here is from genome assembly GCF_000735185.1 of Notothenia coriiceps. NCBI lineage: Eukaryota > Metazoa > Chordata > Actinopteri > Perciformes > Nototheniidae > Notothenia > Notothenia coriiceps. Next base: position 1,557,510 of record NW_011333040.1, read on the forward strand.
TCAAATCAACATTTAATGGGCAAAGTTTAGAGTACAAGTTTGAGATCAGCTCTCACAAGATTATATCGAGATATCTCTAATTAATTAGTTTTGGATGCATTCGGAAACGTTCGGGGAAAATATAAGTGGTGGAGTAATAAGCTAATTTTCACACTTAACGAACTTACATGTTCTATCAATATGGCATTAACTTTAAACTAAATATACAGAGGACTACTTAAAGCACGCTGGTGTGTCTGACATCTAAATAATTGGATGACCATTTGTTTATTTTCAGAACATTTTCCTTTATTTTTTTAACCAAGTTCAATTTGTGTCATGAATAATATCTTGTGCTCCAAAGTACAAGTCAGTAATGATGAGGATTTCTCAGAGCTAAGACTTTAATTATGCTGAAGATATTTAATTCTGTTGACCTGAACATCAGCAGGAGAGGACTCTTTAAAGTAGAGACACTACATACTGATATACACCTGAACATCAGCAGGAGAGGACTCTTTAAAGTAGAGACACTACATACTGATATACACCTGAACATCAGCAGGAGAGGACTCTTTAAACTAGAGACAATACATACTGAACATTAGAATAGGTCCTCTTTAATCCTCTAATGTTATCCCTGTATTTAAAGTCGTTGCAGTGTACAGTAGATAACCAAAGGGTGATGCAGTATTGTTTTGTACAGCAGAGGAAAGGGTTGTTGACGTTCTAAATTAGTAGGGAATGTCTTCGAGGGTTTAAAGCCTCTCAAACTTTAAAATTAAATTATGCCAAGAGAAAGACAAGTCAATAGATTGAACCAAATATGAAGGAACACCAACATCAGCATCAACCCCATCACTGACACATTCAGGCAGGATTCAAATGGAAATAGACAGAATACTTCAGAGTGATGTGAACCCACTGCTCTCTGGATTATTCCGCCTTGAGAAGAACACAATTCAATATGCTTTCTATATGAAGGCCTCCTAGCAACTCATATCAGCAAATATTATTCATATACATGTTGTTGTGTTCAAAATGACAATCCCCACATCCAGAGAATCTGCAGAGCAAACGCTGCCATGTTTGTTGAATTATCTGTGATTGATTAGTTACCATGCATGTCGACCGGCATCATGAGCACTAAATCAGAACTGCAAAGCCGGATAAAAACATCAAAGCGTTTTCAGCACGCTGATGTCGGAGGCAAAAACATGCTTATTAAAAGCCCTTCTTTTAATTCAGCATACTGCAGCGGCTGACTGACTAACTGCAGTGTTCAGATGCACAGTGTGACTAATCCATATTAATCCAACATGGCAGCGGGAAACACTCCAAAATCAATATCTGTGATTGATTGCTGTCCAACTTGTAGTACCAGCGCTCGTACTCTCCGAAAAATGACAACCAAGAAATGCAAAATCATTTAGCCTGATGTGATGATAGAGCCTCGGCACATTTAATCCTGTTAGCCACTGAACAAGTACATTTTGTTTTTTATGGAAAAGCTTTCAAGGCCTTTTTGAAAACAACCTCTGCTGAATAATTTGGAGAAGTTTAACATCGAACATTTGCTTTAAACCAACAGCTCTCTACTTGACAATCTTTTAGACTGCCAAGGCACAC
>NW_011333040.1:1559202-1564202 GCF_000735185.1 Notothenia coriiceps
CACACACACACACACACACACACACACACACACACACACACACACACACACACGCTGCCATTTCAATAGCTTGCAATAGTTTTCCATCTGAACCCTGTCACATCTGTTCTTTGCCTTCATTCACACATTTGACTTTTCTCGGGAAAGTTGAAGAACATGTTAAGACACCAGCAAAATGCAGATCATTTCATTTAAATACTGATTTAATAGTTAAAAGACAGTCTTGCACTTGTTTTTCTTGCAATTAAAACACGTTGATCTCTGAAGCTCCTGACTCCAGTCTTTTTCTCTACAGTTATTAAGCCATTGCTTAATTTCTGACAAATAAGAAGACACACTTTATAAGTCAGAGAGTCATGTAATGTATTAGTATAAATAAATTATTACATTTTAAGTTATGTAATTTCTGTCACTACTTGAGACTTAACAAAATAACTTGTTATGGTATTTCTTGCAATTAAAACACGTCGATGCCAGAAGCTCCTGTCTCTTTCTTAACAGAGAACCAGAACATATACAACTATTAGCTTTTGTATCTGTTTTAACGTCCATCGCTCCTAAGGTCCAGAGTGTCTTCTCCATCCAGCTATCAAAGCTATCAATCAGCCACGACCCGTTCTTTAGATATCCAGAAATGTATATAGTTATTTAACCATTGTTTCATTTCTGACAAATTAGAAAACACCCTTTCTTAGGAGTCAGTTACGGGAAATAATAACTTATTTAGTCGCTGTGACTACTTGGGACCTCGCAAAATAACATGTCGTGGTTTCTACTTGCCATGAAAATATGTCGATGTGAGAAGCTCCTGTCTCTTTCTTAAGATATCTAGAAGTGATGTAACTATTAGTGTTATTATCTCTTTTAACGTTGATCGTCCATCCGTCTCTTAGTAAGAACCAAAGCCTCTACTCCATCCAGCTCTCGCAGTTATCAAACCTATCAATCAGCCAGTCTGGAGGCTGAGATCGACAGCTGTTCTGATGGATCTGACGCCACTCCGCAGTTCAATTTGTTAGGCAGCTTTGGAAAAATGCAACGGGTCTAGCATGCAAAAAACATTAAACCAATCATTCCCAGTCGACTGGCAAAGCATGAAATAAGAGTTGGGCCGTTTGGGGAGTTTTCTGTTTGCAGAGGCATCGATGCTGGATATCAGACGAGGCGACTCTCACTTTGTTCTTCTGGATTACATTTTTACCAGTTCTCAACAAGATAGGTGTCATGGTTCATATTTTACTGAACACTTATAGATGACTTCTGGGCGAAATTACGGCCCCGCCCACTTTTGGGGGGAAAACATCTGCTGTATTTGAATGGCGGTAAATACAGATTCTGAAGTTTTCTGCAATCACATCAAACAATTAAGGAAATCAACCTTTTTTTATCTACAAGAAGCCCAATGGTGATGGGCAGACAGGACAATTATTAAAAAATGTCATTGGACATCGATGATCTGCGTCCATGTATAGTTGAATTTTGAGGAGGACGAGTGGCAGGCAGCAATCTAACACTGAAACTGTGATTTTAGAATTAGTTTGTTTCTTTGATCGTCTTTTTCTCTGTAGAGGAAGTAAAGAAACCGTCACTGTGTTTATTTGTTGTTGGAGGTGTAACATATGACTCAGCAGCTTTAAGACAGGAAGTCACTATTATTTTCCACTTCACTCTGATGCATTGTTTTTCCCCTAAAGTGGGCGGGGACGCCATTTTGCCAGGAAGTGACATATGTGTTACTCTCATTTATACATAGTTTTTAGAAGACAAGACACTTCATTTAAAGCACTAATTAGTGTGAGTATTCTCAGTGGTGATCAACATACTGTATTTACATAAGGGTGATTGCCGTGTTACCAAGTTTCTAAGTGAGTTTATCCATCCCAGCCTAAGTTGGTCGACAGGGAAACACGTAATATATTCACAAAGAACCCTCTCAAGACGTGACATGGATACAATATTTTGTAAAACAAAACATGGAGCTCAAATAATCTTCATAATATCTATCAAACTATAAATCCTACATATCCACTGGACGTAGATTCTAAAAGTACAATATAAACTTCTCGCTAGAAATGTAATTTAACGGCCGACTATCCTACAATTTAGGATTTTCCACTAACAGTAAATTGGGTGTCCGCCATGTTTTTTTTTCTCACTGTGAAAGTTTGCGATCACGTGACATGGACACTGGTCATTCGAAATGAATAGAAACAAATATCCATGTCACGTCTTGAGAGGGATATTTGTGAATACGTTTCGCCCTGTCGACCAACGTAGCTATTACACATTTTTTTGTGGGACTGGGTTGGTTTATCTCCCACACACATCTGAATGGCTTTTGTACATCCTCAAGATCCTTAAAGAAAATACCCATTTGATCCTAAAAAGAAAATACCCATTTTTTTTCCAGGGAATTGGCGTTTGTTGGTGACCCTAACCCTAGCCCTCCATTGCATGTGAGTTGAGGACACTCTTTATGTGTGACTGAACATCTGACTTATGGACCCGGGCCATGATGGCTGACAGTATAATAACCAGCCACCCTGCAGACGTGTGCTTCCTCTTCTCATCTCCATTACCCCATCTGTTTCCCACCAACCTGTGTCAACAGCTTGAACAAATGAAAAACTGAGATCATTCTCAGCAGCCGCTTCATCCTCCGCTCCCCCGGTCTGAAGGGGCTTATTTGCTAGAGTTTCGACATCCATTGCTTCCCCCCCTTGGAGAGCTACCTGCCAGCCATCTAACTTTCTACACCCCCCCCACCCCCCCTCACATATGTCTCCAGATGAAGCGCTGTCCTTGAAATGTATTAACAACATCCTGTCCCACAAGCCAACATGTGCCAGCAGTAGAGACAGTTAGATGGAAGGAATGAGACACTTTTCCTCCTGAAAACCATTATCTAGTTTACCCATGATGGCCGTGCCTGTGCTCCACACTAGACACCAGGGAAATAACTTTTGTTTTAATGGCAGATAAAACTATGTCAGATGACCCATTTGACAATTGAGTAAAGTGGCTGGGAAAGGGCCCAGATTGAAGTGAGAGTTTTCAGAATGAATGGATTTAATTATGATTTGAAAAACGCTTCCAATTATGATAATCGTAGAACTTGTCAGAGTGCTGCCTGAGATCATATCTGCAACCCATCAATGACAGCTCATAGAGGACGGTATGCCTCGATATACAGCAACATAACTTTGCTATTTTATTGTTCAGTTGCTCCAGACCAAAGTTGCTTCAGAATTTGTTTAATTATTAAGTATAGGTTAACGCAAACGAGGTATCTGCTTTGGTATAAATGGTACGAACAAAGACAAAGCTATGTTAAAACTTCCTTTAAGACATCGTTCCCTTTTACTTCTGGTCTTTTATTGTTATAACATTGGCTTACAACCAAAGGACCTATTGAAGGACTGGTCACTAAATCATTGGACAGATTGAAGGGTTATCATTCTCCATCATTCATGGGCACAATATGAACAGGTTTTAAAGCAGTTTAGACTGACAGGGGAAAGGGTAATCGATAAATTACACGACAGTTCATTCTGATGTGTCCGATAAGTGTCCGGAGGTCAGTTATTCTCTGCTCAGAGGTCCGAGTAAAGCTAAACCTTACATTTTGACCTTCTCCACGACAGAAGGCTTGAAGCTGCTTCGACACGTGTACAGAGTATGGATTAAGTACTGTAACAGTTCAACATGTACAGAGCTTGAAGCAACAGCAGTAAGAGACGTCATTGCATACACAAAGTTCTATCTTATCAGTCTTAAGCAGTGTTACTTTTAAAAAGTAACTAGTAATAGTTATAGTTACTGCTCTCAAAAACTAGTTACTTTATTAATTACTAAATTATATAAGTAACTAGTAACTAGTTACTTTACTTTACAAATAATAACATTAAAAATACACGTTTTTGTGTTGTTCTGTGGCACAAGAGAAAAGACAACTCCCCACATGTACATTACTTAGGTGCTTCAGGAGATTGGCATTGCTGCTTTCCGATGTGGACAATGCTTTCTGTCCTGCACACAGTTTATATTTTACCGTAATATTTTTTGCGTCCTTTATCCCCACAAATTGAAAATAGTGGTTATATTTCCAAGTTTCAAATGCGCTGCTGCTCTCGCTGATACTTGCATCTGCCATTGTGTGTGTGTGTGTGTGTCTGGTGGTGAGCGTTGCCGTGTGTGTGTGTGTGTGTGTGTGTGTGTGTGTGTGTGTGTGTGTGTGTGTGTGTGTGTGTGTGTGTGTGTGTGTGTGTGTGTTGGTGGTGAGCGTTGCCGGGTGTGCGTGTGCGTGTGCGCGTGTGTGTGTGTGTGTGTGTGTGTGTGTGCTGGTGGTGAGCGTTGCCGTGTGTGTGTGTGTTAGCATTAGCAAGTGTTCGTGTGTGTGTATTTTCCCCATAAGGCAAGACCCGCCCAACTCTGTCTCTGATTGGCTTACCCTGAAATGTTACCCCGCGTTAACCAATCATCACTCCTCTCTGGTTACTTTCACTTTTCCATGGTGCTGTGAGAGGACATCGCTGTATTCGCCTGTAAGTTACATCCGCAGGGAGATTCGGTTCAGTTCCATCACATTATGTACTATAGTATATATATATACTTATATATACTTGTTATTTACAAGTATATATATATTATATAAGTAACTATAACGGCGTTACTTAATGGGAATAGGTAACTAGTAACGCTATTAGTTACCGCAACAGTAGTAGTCCCAACACTGGTCTTAAGACAAAGAGAGGACACACAAAGTACCCCCGCCGCAATTTATATTAAGAAGAGTTGATGCAACAAAGTCGAACTCACGCTGCTGTGATACTTATTTAAAGAAAACGTATATGAAAGTAGAGGTACTGAATGACAATGACAACTGATTGTTGTTTTTTAAGTCTTGAATTACTGTTTGACCTTCTTTGTTGCTTGTTTTTAATTATGCTCTGTAAGCATACTTGTCAACCCTCCCGATTTCCACGGGAGACTCCCGATTT
>NW_011333040.1:1569202-1574538 GCF_000735185.1 Notothenia coriiceps
TACATTTGAGAGTATTTTTGGATCCCAACCATTGGAAGAACTTTCTCTTGGTTTTGGGAACAGTTGTATTTAAGGTATGACAGCACGACATTTAAAAATAGGCTTGCACAGGGTGAGAAATATAGTAAAAAACGAGGGTGGAGAATCCTCATCCTGTCATTGCTAAAGCTTCTGAGGCCCCCCGCATGACTCTGGAGATTATGTAAAGGCCGCTGAAATATCAGAGGGTTTACTCTCAAATGACAAACATCCCAGTGCCAAGACAGTTTCCATGCCATGTGGTGAAGAATATGCATATATGGTCCAGCATGCAATGAAAACTAAAGCCCGGTTTGGACAGATGAACAGGACGGGCATATTAACAAACACTGAGATATGGCGCTTATCTTATCACTGACACACAGGAAACATATGATGGTGAATATATAAATATGCGATCGAAGCAACCGGCTTTAGCTGTCAGCAGTTTACAGATATAACAACCAAATGGAAAGATAAATGTGCATTGAGTATTTAAATGAATCTGAAAACGCACAGAAGTGTTATTAATATTATTATATTATTATTAATACCTGCTGTGTGACGGCCTTATTTACCTTTTCCCACTCCCGGTTCAAAACGTAGTTATTCCGGTTTAGCACTCGCGAACCCAAAAAGTTGGTGTGCTATTTAGCTATCTATCTATCTATCTATCTATCTATCTTGTTAACATTTGCTATCCATCCACACAGTTAGCTAGCTTACCTTAGCGTCCCATCTAACAAGCTAGCTAGCAAATGTTAGCTGCCTAGCTAGTGAACATTATCTATCTATCTATCTATCTTGTTAACATTTGCTATCCATCCACACAGTTAGCTAGCTTACCTTAGCGTCCCGTCTAACAAGCTAGCTAGCAAATGTTAGCTGCCTAGCTAGTGAACATTATCTATCTATCTATCTATCAAGCTAGCAAACGTTTGCTTTTTAACAAGCAAACTTAAGCTATTTAGCTAGTGAACATTATCTATCGATCTATCAAGCTTGCTAACGTTTACTATCTATCTACATAGTTAGATAGCTTACCTTAGCTAACCATCTAACAAGCTAGCTGGTGAATGTTAGCTATCCAGCTAGCTGTCGCCAAATGTGGCTTTCGTAATTTCGCAGACCGTAATGTAATCACATATTGGTTTGTTTATTGGCTGGAAAACTGCCATTACACAACAGTTCATCTAAAAGCTTAAAAAACGTTTTTTTGGCAAGTAATAGCAATTAAGCTTTTACCAGAAGTGCCAACATATTACAAAGTATACTGTGGAAGCGCCCAAGAGCCTGCAAAGCTGAAGGTGAGTGGACGAGGCCAGGTTTCTGACCTGATGGATAATTAAAGTGGATCCTGGTGTGCTGATGAAGAGCACGTTACAGGAAGACAAGGTGAAATGCACACCTGCCCTTTGTGATTCCAAGACTCAAAATATAAAAGAGCTCAGCAGGAGATCATGGTGAACTTAGAGCATGTGGGTGTAGAGCGCAACACAAAAGAAGAGAAACTACTTTTGGTGTCAAAGTGGAATAAAATATAAACAACAACACATGATGAGTGAACCCGAACAACAACACCAGAGAACTGGGAATAAAGTTTCCGGAGAAAGTTCAGAAAAGACGATGTTTTCTCTCATGTTTTCACCGTTTGATACCAACTTCTTTAGCTTTTAAGTGTCAGTGATGACTCATTCTGTACAAAATAAACCAGAGAGTGGTGTTGAGAAAAGATGGAGGATGGCAGGTGATGCAAGGCAAGATCTGATGGAGCAAACAGAAAGGAAACCCAATGAGAGCTGTCGAGATGACGTCCTAAAAGCCTTTCACTCAGTGTTGTGATGATGCAGGTTAGCGATCACCCGTGGTTAACTAAAATGAGAAGTCTGTAAAGCAACACAATCGTTGACTAGGAGAAGGATTTGAATGGTTTTAGCAGTTAGCATTATTTAATTATCATTTCAAACGATCGCTCTGTACCAATATGTCTACTCTTCTCTGAGTGTTTTAGGTTTCTTTGCCGATGTTATGTTTCCCTGCATTATGCAGTTTCACATTTGTTATGTACCTGAGCAGCTTTCCCTTTTACATTTGACTCTCAGATTTAAAAGTAGTTTACATATATGTGCCAATCAAGTAGAGGGCAGTAAAAACATGTCTCTAGTGCCAAACATAGATGGCACAGTGCCAGCCAGCTGTTTGTTAACTTGGGGGTACCTACTTGTCAAGCCCTTTTAAGAAAGTTAATGTACAAATTCATGTATCGCCTAGAAGACTCGGACAATCATGTTATCTCGATTTTAATTAACCCTGTGAAGAGTTCTACTCGGTTCTCTTCCATGATTTGGAGACATTGGCGCAATAGCCTATACAGACAGTGAGCATGTGTGGCTAGCTGTGATTGGATTGATTTTATGTTTTTTATCTGTTTGTTTTTATCTGTTTAGCTTTTTATTTAATTTATTGATGTGTGTCTTGTCTTTTTGTATGTTGTGATATGGACCTTGAGTCTGGAATAAAGATTGAGTATAAACATTGCACAGTTTCAAGTCAGTAAAGTCATTGTCAAACTTCTCGGGCAACAAACGTATGAAAACCTTTTTTAAAGAAGTAGATTGAGTGTGATTTAATAAAGAGTAAATTACCCATCAATACAAAGTTACTCCTTGAATGCATTCAACTCTAAACTTGCAACACAGCTATGGGAACATCAATGGGTTGACTTACAAATGGAATAAGCGTTCTCAATGCAGCTTTTTGATTTTGATTTGATTCGATTTATTTCGAATGTGTAAAACAATAATACAAACATTTAACATGAGAATTATTATACAATAAAAAATGAAACAGTGTCAAATTAATATACAAAAATATGACTGATTCTACGTTATATATAAACTAATGAGCTACTTAATTAAACATCCAAAAAGGGGTGGGAAGAAGTTTACACTGATTTAATCCCTTCTCCCAAAAACTAAATGACTAACATATATATTTTTTTTTATTTCTTTGCTCTCACAGATGATCCAAAGCTCGACATTTGGACAGTTGTGAGGAAGATAGACCACCACCTCTTTCCGCCAGCTGTGCCCTTCACCATGCTGAAGAAGCAGCTGAATCACCTTCCACTGGTTGTTAATTGTTGAGATGAATCATAAATCATGTGACCGCACGAGGCACAGATTTGTTACATGATGAGTGGATACTCAAGTCTACACAAGTGTATGTGGCTTGTCATATCCTTCATGCAAATGTGAGATACACTGTCTGAAACACACACACACACACACACACACACACACACACACACACACACACACACACACACACACACACACACACACAGAACAGGCTAATACTAGTGCCATGCTTGTTAAGGGAACTCCCCTCGAGGCTTAAGTAAAGGCATGTAAATACATCAACATCCTTCCAGCTGCACGGTGAAGCAAAGTAAGCTAAATCCTCTCACTCGCTATTTAGCCGCCTTACGCCCGTGTGTGTGTGTGTGTGTGTGTGTGTGTGTGTGTGTGTGTGTGTGTGTGTGTGTGTGTGTGTGTGTGTGTGTGTGTGTGTGTGAGGGAAAGAGAGAGAGATTAGGGCTGCCATTCACACTTAATTCTACATCGAGGGAGGCAAGTTAATTAACGGAGGCCATGTTCGTGTTTACTAACAGCAATATTTAGAACAGAAAAAAAGTACATACATACTCCAGCTGTTTACTCCAATAACTATAGTATGTATAACGAAGTATTTCATGTAGACTTCAAGTCACAGACGGCAATTAATATGTATTAAATGTTTTTTTTATGGTGAAATAGTGTTGTTCATGAGAAGCTGATATCTGACAACCTGAAAGCACCACTAATTAAATATAAAGTCAATGTATTGGAACAAAAGGTATTTAACATGATTTCCTACAGGCTCATGCTCTCTGTTCGGCCCAATCAGACTGACTGTCATTTGACTTTGCCTGAAGCTAAAAGGACAGCACAACATATGCTCATAAATAAGATTAGAACATGTGGAAGAGATGAGAATCCGTCCATGATAACCTCCATGTCTGGCGTAGTGCAGATTGATGCTGAGATAAAGTCAATTTAAAGCAACAAGGGATATTCTCCAGCAGGAAATGAGATAAGACGAGAAGATGTCATATGTTGTGCAGATTGTGAAAGCTATCGGAGGGTAATTTGTCCATTTGGGGTTGAATAGAAATTGACGAGATTTGACATATTGCAAAAACAGGGACAGAAACCACTTAGCACAAATTCAGAAAGTCACATTTCTCCATTATATCCTAAACCATTACTGCTGACTTCTATCAACTACATTGGCGATTACAATCAAATGTTATTCTAGAAATTGTATAAAAAATGTGTTTAAATTTCATTTTTGAAGAAAAGATATTGAGATTTCTTTCATGTTCTTCTGAAAAGAATGAACATGAATTCTTAAGTGTGAGCCTATTAGCTTAGAGATTGTTAAGTATGTTGCAGTTTTAAAGCTTCATAAGGTCACAGTAAGACCATTTGAACCGAAGCTAGAGTCTTCTGCTGGGGGATGATATGTTCCTATTAACGAGAAGATGAGTCAAGAGCTCCTCGTTGACATCTCCGTCCTCATAAAGACAGCGTAATCGGTCTGCGTTCATACTAAAGTTGTTCTTTTGCACACGTTAAAAGTCGTCAGACGTCGTTCTAGACTCACACGATCTGAGGTAAGAACTTCACTGCATCATGAGCTCATCAAACTCCTCCTATGACGCTCCATTATAACGAAAGACCCCTTGATCTCACCACTTAGCTGATGAGTGAGTCAGCATGCAATGTGACCTCCGGTTTCCCAGAAGACTATCAGTAACTCTGCTGAATATCAAAGCAGGGAAACGCAGCGTGCTTCTCTTTGATGATTGCAGTGAAGGTTTACACAGCATCCAGTAGCAGGCGTGTCAAAATATCAAACTATTACAGATCCATTAGCGCTGTGGCACCACGTTCATGACATGTGACTTTAAGTTTTACTAACGATTAGCAGAGAGTCCAGAATAAGATGAGCCTTTTCACCTTGGACAACCCATGAGCTTGTTCACTAGAAAGGTAGTGTGATACGTTTTAGTGAAATGGTCTGAACATCAGCAGGAGAGGACTCTTTAAAGTAGAGACGCTACATACTGATATACACCTGAACATCAGCAGGAGAGGACTCTTTAAAGTAGAGACACTACATACTGATATACACCTGAACATCAGCAGGAGAGGACTCTTTAAAGTAGAGACACTACATACTGATATACACCTGAACATCAGCAGGAGAGGACT
>NW_011333040.1:1575047-1575306 GCF_000735185.1 Notothenia coriiceps
GGATTAAAGAGACTTAAAGAGACAGGTATATTATGACAAACAGTTTAAGAAAAACAATGCTTCTTGAACATTAAAGCTGTTTTATAGGAGTCCACCCTACCAGTTAGTGATGTCCCGATCACCTTTTTTTGCTCCCGATCCGATTCCGATCATTTGATTTTGACAATTTGCCGATACCGATTTTTCCCGATCCGATCTTTATGCAATGCATTAAGAGAAAAAAAAAGCATTCAAGTTGTCCCTTAAGGTTATTTTTTTA
>NW_011333040.1:1575420-1576564 GCF_000735185.1 Notothenia coriiceps
GCCCACTCTGTTGCCAGATTTGAGAGAAATAAGCAACCAGGTCTATGAAAACAAGCCCCAAAGAAGCAACAGATACATGATGTTCTGTAATTTGAAACCAAAACTAAGGCCTCAGGATGACTTTAAGACTTGAACATGGTCATTTTTGTTTGGTAACATTGAATACAAAATTTAAAAAAAAGTATTTTATAAAAAAAAAAGAAAGAAATCCCGATCCCCGATTTTTTTTCTCCCGATTCCGATCTTTTGAAAATTACGTGATCGGCTCCGATCCCCGATCACGTGATCGGATCGGGACATCTCTACTACCAGTGTTACATGATATGAACATTGACTGAATGATTACAAACCTTGGTAATAAAACCTAATAAAACTTCATTCTAAACTGCACCAAAGACCGGAAATCATCTGTTTGTGTCTGCGTCTGGAAGTAATGGCAATAAAATAATATAGGACATTGGAACAATTAAGTTGCCATTTAAAGATATGTCCACTTTATTCCGCAGATCTTCCTTTCAGACAATCGGACACAATACAAAAGTTCACATGGATGCCATATTCAATTGCACCCGTCACTTTAGTACGGATTTTGTGCCTGCAGCATTTGACAAAAGCAAAGCTACCTTGGCGTTGGCGACGGCAGGAACAGCCAGAGGGGATAATGAGGACTGGCAGCTGGAGGTGTGGATGAATACTTGGCCCTGCTGGTGGTCGTTGCAAACAAGTGGGAGCGGTGCTGACATGATAACAATACAGCTGAACAGCACTTTGGCTGCCCAGTTCTGACTGTGGATAGCCAACGTTTCCAACAATGGGATGCACAAAAGACATTTAGGGTTTAGAGATAGGAAGCAGGACCCTCAGCTTTTTGGCGATAAAAAAGTGAACGGGAAGCGGGAGAGTTTGGAACACAGCAAGGTCAAAACTATAACTTTTTTGAATGTACTACAACTATATTGGGTTCAAGGCATCGTACATCGTACATAGCTACAGTTAAAGGTGACCTATCATGCAAAATGCACTCTTGTACGTCTTTTCTACATGAATATGTGTCCCCGGTGTTCCAGGGAACTCACCAAGTGTCACAACCCTCTCTATTTTCCTCCATACCCAAATCTCTAAAAAAGGGGCTGCAACGGATCTG
>NW_011333040.1:1576780-1587022 GCF_000735185.1 Notothenia coriiceps
GAATGCATGATCTGTTTGGTATTTTGAAAAATAAAAAGTATAAATATGCCTTATATAGGTATGGTCCTACACTATATTATTCAAATATAGCATGATAGGTCCACTTTAAGTCGATGACAATCTGAGGTCACAGGCTCCACCAACAGTGTAACACAATAAAACTGAACAACTGAAAAAATTGTGAAATAGTTAAAACGTGGGATTTAGCAGACATTTGAATCTGCTATGCTGCCGAAAGAAAGATGTTTTCAATGACTCATTTTACCACATTAACATATATTACATTTTTGAGATGGAAGCAACAATCTCGCTTCACCACTGAGACATCCCCCAAAGATTAGATTTTTCTTCAATATAAATCCAAACAAATTCTGCCACATTTTCTCTTTGTTTTATATTTGTATCTGTTTATGCCATGCCTCATTTCATCAACATTGAAGGATATTATATCAAAATGGAGACTCTTTTATTCAGCTTGCTTGTCATTCAAATAGGAATGTAAATGTGGATCCTAAGTTGAATATATTGAATATATAACCCTAACCAATACTCGTCCAACTCATTAATAGCATCCATTGTTGTTGTTTTTTTCACTTCAATAACGCTACACTCTACACAAACTGTATCATCGACCACATTGCAAAGTGATCTAACAAACATACAAGAAAAAAATCATGTGAGAAAAGCAATTGTTGTTTTTTCAGATAGCAGCATGAAATATCTATTATGTATATTCCTGGTGCCGCTGATTCTCATTTTATATGTAAATTCAGTTCAACAGGTAATCTCACAAAAGCCTTTATATCTCGTGTTGGATGTACTGTACCAAGGATGAGTAGGATTGCAGTATGTTGACGTAAACCCTTTGATTACTTAAAACAATTTAAATAAGAAACAAAGCATGTGTGAACACAGCCGCTCTGATTACTGAGGAGGAGGAATCGGGCCTCGGCTCTTATCTAGCCTGCACAGCCGCCAGCAGCAGACACAATGGTGCAGGACTTTATAGACATTAAGATCTCAACGGAGGGCAGGCCAAATACCATTGATTCTTGAATGAACTCATTTTGGCAACCATAACGACCCGAGGTTCCCTTTAGTAGCCCAGAACAAAACTCATGTCCTTCTTCATTAAGGTCTGCTGGAGATTTGGATGCAACTATCACGCAATGCTTCACCAGCTGAGAAATGTGCATGTTATCTTAAAAAGCCCCCCGGGGTACAACAAAGCTCGCAATGTGTGTAAGCTCAGACCCATCATGCCTGCTGTTTTTTTTAAAACAGGTCAATTCTTTGTGAAGGTTCCTCGAGCGTGGAAACCTGAGCATTATCTTTGCCTGGCAGTGATAGTCTTTAGATACGCGCAACGGTCGAGAGGTCATCGCTGTTTTCTTTGTAAGCTTTGAAAGAAATGCGAGACAACGAATCATATGATGGCTCCGGGATAAAAGATAACTCCCTTCTGTTGCAAAGAGACACAATAGATATCATTGTTTTTCCACCTTTGGTCATAATCCAGCCGAGTTGGCGACTCTCTGGAGATCGCTTCAATGCATTCGAGATATATACTACGGCTGAACAGGACACTATCGCTCAGATTCACCGCACTTCCTTCACACAAAAGTTGGAGGGTAAAAGTTTTCTAAATCTTTTTTATTGAGAAATCATTGTAACGGAGACAAGATGTTCCCTTAAATAACTGAGATGATTCTGTCACAGGAATGAGAGAATGATGAACCACCGGTTAATTTAATTTATTGTAATTTCAAATATGTGGTTTGGTAAATCTGAGAAAGCTTAACATCACAATGCAAACCGAGCTAAAAATGATTACCTCAAAATAGCTCAAGGCAATCAACGTAACTGTGATTGAGATTCAATTAATTCTCAAGTGCACACACTAATGCAAGGAGAAATCATCACGGCTGCTCAAGCAACGTTATAACTGTCTCGATCTCTAAACATCTGTGGTAGTTACTTAGATTAATTCAATTTTTCTTTAAAGCATAACTTCAGTGTTTTCCTCGGACAGTATTTGATTAAAAAAGTCAGTAGGGTGAAATACGGTGTCCAAAAACAGTAAATGTTTAAGTCAATCATAATTAACTGTACATTCTAATTTAACTTTATTACACGGCTTAGTTGAATACTTGATTCTGATTCGTCGATACTGTTGCTAAGGAGAACAGACTGTTGCTAAGGAGGAACAAGGGACTATGTGCAGTCATATCAATCCGCAGAAAGAAGTCCAGTCAATTTAACGAAAGCTGTGCCAAAACAATCGTTTCATCCATTAGAAAACACCAAGGAATACTTTTAAATATGATCTTTTTATATTTGTGGAGAGCAGGACATTTGGGATTAAGAATGTTAGTTTGATAATAATAATATTAATAGATCACATTTTTAAAGAGCCTTTCAAGGGACCAAAGGCCGCTTTGCATGCTTTAAGGACGGACAAAAACAAACAAACAAACAAGTAGGGCAAATAATTTACACAAAAAACATCTGAGAAGCTTTTCATTGGAGAATGATTGTAAAAGGGCACTTGCAAAGCATACTTGGAAGATGATTGGACGAACCATTTGTCCGTCGAACTCTCAACCCTAACCCTAATATTTCCCATGGATAAAAGCCTTCAGTGCCATTATTTTCTCGTCATACAAAAGGGTTCAGCTTCTGGCCCTGACTGCCTTCAGCTAAAGAAAATAGGCCCTAGCTCTTTAGATTTTCATTTTAAGAACGTGACCCTCTCTTATCATAGTGGCTACTTAATGACTTCCAAGTCAGTTGGATCAATTGAAAACCTTCCGGTCCGAAAGAGTCTTTTTTTATTGCCCGCCAAGACAGTTCAAGTCCTCGCTAACTCGTTCAAAAGGATTTCAAAACAGAGCAAAGGCTAACCGTCTGGGCAGGAAGTCATTCATTGTGGGTGACAGGAAAAATATGGGCACCACAGAAGAAGAAGACACACACATGGCCCAGTTCTGCCAATTACTTTGAAATCCAGGTTTCTAGGAGAGTATTTTCTTTAAAATAACTGCAAACTTTACATAGAGATTGCACGTTATATGGAAATGAACTTTTATCCACATAGAGTGATTTAAAATGCCGTTCCTTCTGCATGAGTGGGTGTTTCACGTAACTTATTATCCCTATCATTACTTCTTCTCATCTTCTTTATCTAACCTCCCGTTTTGCCGAATATTAGCCTGATTATACAACAATAACCTTTAGAGTGAAAACAAATGTTCTTTTGCAATCCTACGCAGAATAAGACTTGTTTAATTCTTTCTTAAAATACATTCTGAACGCAAAGGAATCTAATTGGAAATCTGCTTCTCGGCTGAGGTGTTGATTGCATGTAGGGCTATAACATTTCATATCATCAAGACACCAATCATGACAACTATTCACCCTAATGGTTCATTAACGCCTCCTTACATGATTATTTTTGCTAGCTTTTTCATGGACTAGATAGACAATTTAAACTTAGTAGTACTGTTGTTCTTTTACAGTACATCCCTCAGTGATTGTCCGCCATCCAGAGCGCTTATCAAACCTCGCACATACTTCGAGCAGTTCTCTTTGGCCTCAGAGTCTCAGAGTCACTACTTAGCATTGGCGCCACAGTAGCTTGTGTGATAAAGTGTTGGAAGGCATTGATTTTGTGCCACTGGTGGGTCTATTCTGGTTCGCCTTAGCCTTCTTTTTTCCTCTCACCGTTGCCCCTCTGCTTTGGATAGCACAAAAGAACCATGAGCCGCCTCTCAACCACGTGTTGGGAGGTCAGCCTCACCGACCTCTCTGTAAAGCTCAAGATCTAATTCACTGGTGAGAGAGAAAAAGTTGACACCATGGACAGTGCTGAATCCTGCACACTTTCAAATGTAAACCATCTTTCAACAGTCCTTACTTAATGCTGTATAAAATGTGATCCATCTTGTATCTGAAGGATATTTGTGTTGTGTCATGTGGTTATTTGCACACTTTCAGCCCTTAGGCAAAGATAATTTAAACAATCTTTCTATATTTCTTATTTGATGCCATAAAAAATGCTTATATCTTGTATCTGAAGGATGTTTTTCTTACTCTTGCCGTGTTGGGTGCATGTAAAGTACCAAGTGTCATGTGGTTATATGCATTTTTTCAGATGGTAAGGGGCGGCTGTGGCTCCATTGGTCAATGAATGTCTACCAATTGTACGGTTAATGGTTTAAAGTTAAGCGTCCTCAGGCTAGATACACCTAATTCCTTCAGTAAGCATGTCTACGGGCTAGAAGTGTATCTGAGAGGCTTGAGATAAAAGTGTCAGCGAAATGACATGTAATTTAATATTAAGGAACTCAGTGGTTTCTCGAGTCTATATTTCTGGTTGGATTCTTGAAATAAGGTCTGTGGTTAACACAAGCTGAAGAGATTTCGTTCTATGACATAAAATAGGTCAGTAAATACCCCACTGGTGGATTTAAAAACAGCGTTTGCTAACAAGTGTCTAAATGAGACGACTAAGCGTCATGACGCCCAACATTAGCCGCCTTTAGCTTAGCGGTGGTGACATGAAGTCATGTGACCGTGCTGTAGTTCCTTTATAGCCCAACATTAGCCACCTTTATCTTAGGGGTGGTGACGTGAAGTCATGTGACCGTGCTGTAGTTCCTTTATAGGTGTCGCGCAGCTGTGATGTGGAACCGCGATATTTGCCTGGGTGGTGGGGCGGTGGCGGCAGTGTGGAAGCGTGGGAGGAGGTGGGCGAGTGCGGTGTGGGGGTGCTGGACGGCACCGCGATTCGATTTACCGCNAAAAAACATCAGCAAAGATGTTTTATTGAGAAGATGATCACTACGTGACAGAAGTTTTCAAAACCGTTTATGGTCTCCGGTACTTTCAGTCCAACGCCGACTGCATGCACAGCGTTAGAAAATCGGGCCTTCAAAATAAAAGTTTGACTTTTTCCCCCCAAAATAAATAAATAAAGGAATTTTTTTTTTTTCACTCACATCTGCGACCCACTCAAAAACGGGTCCGCGACCCACCAGTTGAGAACCACTGCTTTAAAGTAGAGACACTACATACTGATATACCCCTGAACATCAGCAGGAGTTTTTGACTGAATCAATATCTATTTGTTAATAATTTTAAGAAATTATATGCTTTTAAATATGTCTTCAATCTTTTATGACGGTAAACTAAAGTGGTCACAATATAGTTTCCTAATTTCAACTTGCTCATTGTCTCCTTGAGGTCATGAAAGTAAAGCTTTTATATATTCTTTTATAAATAAAAATGATCATTGTAGAAAAAGCCGATAGTGTATTTATTGATCCGGTTGATAGCTTTTATAGTATCTGTTTCTTTAAACCCCATGATATCCAAGACACCACAAATGAAAATGACAGGCAGTAGTTATTACAAAAACTTTATTAGCATCTCCCTCTTTACAATACAACACAAATCAAAAAGATAAGAACTTGGTGGTGATGTGTGTGTTTCTGCTTTAGTTTCATATGGACACAAAATACAGTGGAAATCAGCATTTTTCCAACATTTCTTAAACGGCACGCCTTCATTTCTAAACTGTATGTAAAGATATTGGTCAGTGTGTGACTGAGGAACTCTCTACATGCTGTTGGAGAGTTAAGAAATGTGTACTTTCATCCTGTTCACTATTTAGAGCAGGTCTTTAATTTATTGGGGGTTTTTGAGTTACATAGCAAAACAAAATGGAGTCTTCTCAGCGGGTCGAACACACGGCGCGACACCGGGAGCACACACACATCGTCTTCAGATTCACATGTTACTTCTTGCCAGATTTCTTGATGCCAGTGCCGCCTGCAGGGAAAAGACAACAGGAAAACAGATTAATTAAAAAGGTATACGATAAGGGATGCTGTCTTTTTACAGAACACGAATGGATGAATTTATGTTGTATAACAAAAAGCTGCATGTTCATGTGCACCTTGGTGTGTGTATAAAAACAGAATTTCCCCCTCGAGTTAAATAAAGGTTAATCTTCTATCTTCCTCTGAACCAAGAAAATGTAAAAAACAAAAAGTTAATATTTGTGCGCGTAAGAAAACCTCTGACATGGCCGATGGATCAAGTGGNCTTTAGCTTAGCGGTGGTGACGTGAAGTCATGTGACCGTGCTGTAGTTCCTTTATAGCCCAACATTAGCCACCTTTAGCTTAGCGGTGGTGGCGTGAATTCATGTGACCGTGCTGTAGTTCCTTTATAGCCCAACATTAGCCACCTTTAGCTTAGCAGTGGTGACGTGAAGTCATGTGACCGTGCTGTAGTTCTTTTGAAGCCTAAGTTTATCTTTTTACTAAATATCATAGACGTTTATTGGCGACGGAAACAATTTTCTGCAATATACTACGATCAAACGGGGAAATCCCATTTGCTTTTTGTTGAGGGAACCCTTGTGATGTTTACTTCTGGTTTGGACAACAACAATACATCATTACTACACCACTATGACTATGGTCAATTGTAGGTGCTGTTTACAACAAAACTGACCCTAACCTGTCGTTAGTAATAAGGGACGTTCTTGGTGATGATGGCCTGAAAAAGTGCCAAATCTTTCACTTTTCAATCCAATGCACATGATCAATATGACACACACATACATGATGGATATTGAAGGAAGCAGAGGAGTCACTGCAGAGGAGAAAATAAATGGACAGAGATGAAAGAGAGAGGAAGAAGGGAGGGAGGACAGAGAGGCGGAGGATGGATGGATGGATGGAGGAGTGAAGGGAGGGATGGACAGATGGGGGTTAGGTAGCTGGAGGGAGGCATGCTACATATTGCCATTGATCCACAGGAAGGCTCATCAAAGAAAGAGTGACATTTATGGCTCTGCTGACTGCGAACAGGAGGCTGTGACATTGTCAGAAATGTGACGCCTCTCTATAGATCCATAGGTCCGGGGTGGAGGGCTCTTGTTAGCGATGGAAGGCTTGGTATTAAACATGGATTCGTAGCGGGTGAAACACAGCTGGAGTGAAACCTTTTATTGCTCCCGAGAGAATCTGGCTCGCACATGTAATGAGGCCGTATATTAAAGAGCGTGGATAACAAGGTGTCTGCAAGTTGCATCGAGTAACGGTAAATCTTTTAATGCATTTTTAATGGCACTTATGCTTATTTATGAGTGTGAGAAAGTGACGAATCTAACAGTGTTTTTATTTTTTATGAGAGAGATCACCGTCCTGCTGGTTTCATATTAGTGTAATGTTTTCTATTGAGATGGCAGATTACTACAGGGGTTCCCACGATTCCCCAAAACCAATCAGATTTCACCAATTGCCTTGTTGCTATAAATTGGACCCCCATCCTTCACCTCACTTAGCAATGTACTGGTATTTATGAAATACACCCCAAAAGATACCTGTGTTAGGCGCATAAACATATATTTTTTGACATATTCTTGTTTAATTATGTCCTGTCTTTAAAAAGCCCCAAAACTCCATGGTTCGAATATTAATAATACTATCAATATCAGTTTAAGGGTGGTCCTACATTGTTATTCTTTAAACAATTTTTCTTTTTGTATTTACTATTTACTTGCACTATATTTTTCTGTTTCTCTTAGTTATTGTGTTGCTCTGTTGGAGAAGCCTGTGACCTAAGATTTTCATCGGCATAACTACTCTGTAGCTATGTTCGAATGACAAAATAAAGAACCTTGAATACACAGGGGCCAAGCTTGTTGCACTACATACCCTTTTGTAGCAGAAGCATCAAGTAGTGTTAGCTTAGTAAGCTATGCTACATAAAAGCAGCCTGAAGGTTTATTCAGAAAGACTCTTCCTTGATCCACAAGGCTTCCTGAAGGAATAATGTGGAATATCTAGAACATATATTGACAGCAGGTGTAAGTCCTGAGGGCCAGCGATCAGGTGTGATTATTCAAACATGTTGAAAGTTAACACCCAGAGGATAAGGAGCTCAAACTCCAGATGATCTCTGCTTTAAAGCTTGGACACAAATATCACCTAATATCAGACATGGACTGAATACATACCTGAAACACACACACACACACACACACACACACACACACACACACACACACACACACACACACACACACACACACACACACACCACACATCACACACACACACACACCACACCATCACACACACACACACACACACCCACACACACACACACACACACCTCCTACTGTACGTGGTGTGATTGTGTTCNGAGCACACACACATCGTCGTCAGATTCACATGTTACTTCTTGCCAGATTTCTTGATGCCAGTGCCGCCTGCAGGGAAAAGACAACAGGAAAACAGATTAATTAAAAAGGTATACGATAAGGGATGTTGTCTTTTTACAGAACACGAATGGATGAATTTGTGTTGTATAACAAAAAGCTGCATGTTCATCTCAAAAACAGAGTGGAAACTGAATTTTAGGGCTGCAACAAACTACTACATTGATAATCGATTAATCGATTATTTGGGCTATTATGCCTTGCACAATTTCTCAAACGCTCTGATTTAGCCATCAACTGTTAGATTTAGCTTGAGGTTGTTTTAGGCATGTGGAAACTAACAATGAAGACAATAAAGATGAATACTTGATTCAAAAATACATATATTATTAAATTAACTAAACACATTGTGAACAAAATTAACATTGCTTTTTACTTAAATTAAATAAATAATATTTCACATCAAAAGAAACAACAATGTTTTAACAAAGCATATTAAATAATCTGATAATAATAAAATAAATTGGACTTTTATGAATCCCTCATGGGGAAATAGTTTCAGACAGAACTGTAAACAGAATAGCTGAAACTTTAACTAAATAAATAACTGAGTTACCTCTAATCATTAACCCATGTTTGTATCATTGAGCTAACTCTGTGTGTTGCTGCTAGCAACGTGGAAACGTTACTCGTGGATGGGGCTACAGAGCTACTAGAAAGACAGTGGAACCCGGTGCATTCCTCCGTCTGGATGTGGAGCTCTTTTGATAAATGTTTAGACAAACTGCTCGTGTTACCGCCCTTACATGATGAACTGTTATTGCACTTTAGGCAACGAGCATTGTCCACATCGAGACGGGTAAAGTTTAACCACACCTCGGAGTGCGTTCTCTCCGCCATCTCCTCCGTGTGTTGCTGCACGTAGCAGCTGCGTGTGTGTAAACTGCCCCGCCCCCTCGCTCATAGACGCATTTGTTTTGTCTTTTTGCATATTAGAAACGAGTTGGCGACACTAAGACTGCGATATAATGTTTTTGTAGCAATAACACATGACATATTTCTTAAATGTCTCCAGTACTGATAAAAAGATCGATAACGTTGGGGCTTAACGGCGCGTAAAACACACGTGATGACGTCAACAACGAATCGACGACTGAATTAGTTGGCAACTCATTTGGTCATCGATTTTAATCTATTAAGTCGATTAGTTGTTGCACCCCTACTGAATTTCCCCCTCGAGTTAAATAAAGGTTAATCTTCTATCTTCCTCTGAACAAAGAAAATGTAAAAAACGAAAAGTTAATATTTGTGCGCGTAAGAAAACCTCTGACATGGCCGATGGATCAAGTGGTAAAAATGGTGGCTGATTTTTATGTTTGTACTAGGGATGGGAATTTGAAAGCAATTGTATATTCGACCCCCAAAAAAACGGTTAACCGATTAACCAATATGTACATATCCTATAAAAAAGAAATAAAAAATGTGGGAATTTTTTTTACAAAAAGTTTTATTTTTATTTTGAAAAATAAATAAATGTTCAAATAACTATAGAAACCAAGTTGAATTTGTCAAATGTATTGAACTGGGGATCACAGTTTGAACAGGTGACAGCTATAGGCCTACAGCTTTCATGCTTAAAACATAACTTGGTTTTCTGATGGATTTGGACATTAACGCAAGTGAAGTATAACCGGAGGCGAGAGAGAGAGATCAGCACCTGCAGCTCTGCCCGCTGTGAGGGACCGGTGAGCGGAGCCACACACACCTTTAGACCCAACACACTCAGCTATGGCTCTGTCGTATACATTGAATTATTCCATTTGATCATATGTAATCAACTTAGGCACCCCTACCAAAAAAAAAGTACTACAATAAAAATATTCATATTCGAATACCTGAATAATTTTGAATATTCAATGAATCGTTCCCATCCCTAGTTTGTACATACATTGCTGGAAGTAGACGTTTTGTTTTCATATTAAAAATGTAATTTTCAGAGGCTTTTTA
>NW_011333040.1:1587281-1595748 GCF_000735185.1 Notothenia coriiceps
CGTGGTCAGACAGCAGCAAACGGAGGAGCTCTGTCAACACGGCTGTTTATACGCTGCTGAGTCCCCGGCAGCATGCATGCACGCACGCGCACACACACACACACACACACACACACACACACACACACACACACACACACACACACACACACACACACACACACACTAACAACAAATGATACGTTTGGAAACTGACTTTCCCTCAAAGTGGTGCTGAAGCGGTTTTAAATCTGCTGTCAGAGATTTATTGCGTTTGTTTTTAGATTATGTGTGTTAGTTTTTCCCGCCATCCTCCTGTATTATTTTCTACATCTCTTAAGAACAAAACAAATCTCAGTAAAGTCTGTCAGGCTTCGGGTCCTCTAATTACAGGTGCAGCTTAAAACGAGCAGCGCGCTGAAGTTTCGCGGCGACAAAACACTTCCCTCACAGTTTCTCATTTCTCACAGATTATCAAAGAAAAGGCCGAGCATTAATATTACATTTGAAGCCACTGCCGTCTGCGCGGCCGACAACAAACAAACAACATTTGAGCATCATTGTCAGTAAATTTGTACGGAGGGATTTGCTATTATTCATAAACAAAACTCTGTGGCAGCTCTGACGGATCTTATCCCGAGGAAAGGAAATGATAAAGTGAAACGTCTCACTTATTGTGCAGCTGGAGCCAAAGTAGGATATGTGTGTTTGCAGGCTTACACCATCAGTCAATATACAATAGAAACTGAGCCTGGGTGGCTGTAAACACACACTTTGATTGTTTTAGTATTGTCCAAACTCGCTAGATTACAGGGTTTTGGTTTGTGTTATTCTATCCACTTTCAAACCAAAGATTTTCGCAAATAAATACAAAATAAATATGGAGCAAGCGTTCTTCTGTATCATCACGAGTCGTTTTCTCAGAAGTGAAGCAGGAATGTCTGAGGGTTTGTTTGGCAGGAGAATGCTGTATTTTTACATAAAATAACATGTCATGTTAACCTTCCTGTTTGTCGTTAGATCCAATGTGACCCACTTCATAATGTTTCAATGTCTGGAGGAAGAGGTTATTGATGGGCCGACGGTAAACCATTTCCAGAAACACGCAGCAGTTCTGATAAACAACGTAAATAGGAAAACATAAATGTGCCAACACACACGCAAATGACGAGAGACCTTCATCAACTTGAGGAAACAATTGCAGCATTTACCAAAAGCTGCTTAAGCTAAACGCTGCAAATACAAAAGACAATTGTTCAAATAAACCAATAAAACATGTTAGCTAGGGCTGCTCAATTAATCGAATTTTAATCGCGATTATGATTATGGCTTGCAACGATTAGGAAAACAACGTAATTGAAATAAAACGATTATTTTTTTATTATTACATTTTTTTTTTTTTTTAAATAATCTTTTTTTTTTTTTTTTCAGTTGAATTATACTTAAAGTTCTGGGTAATCAACTGTTAAAAACATACTGTTCACATTTTTCTCTCCAATAAATGGATGTTTCCAATTCAATGAATAATCGCATTTAATAATCGCAATTACAATTATTGACCCAAATAATCGAGATTATGATTTTTGCCATAATCGAGCAGCCCTAATGTTAGGTTAGGTTTTCAACAACAGTGATTGTTGGCCAACTTTAAAATCCCCAACGCCTTTTCCTAAATTAAAAGCAAGGTTTCATTTTGTGTAAATGAGGTTGATCATACATTTGAAAAAAAGAGGTTGATGATGATCTGGCTAAAAAAGTGTGATATCTGGGTGATTACTGTATCTATATTCATTGTAAACAAGTTTTCTGTGAGAAATAATCATGGAAAAGAGACATAAATACCAACAGGTATCGCTGTGTGTAAGTAATTTCTTATATAAAGTCATAACATTGCTGCAGGGTAAGTATAACACAACACAATATGTCAAATTCAGCAATGCGAGTCTCTAGTAAATCCACCTCAAAGCTCAAAATCCATTTTTTTATGAGCAGTCTTTTCTGAAGAGCAAACTTCAAAAACAAATCAAGTCACAAAAGTGTCAAAACACATTGTATCAAACTCCAGCAGCTCAACACACGCGCAGTGAATACAACGTGTACAGCTAATTGACAAACAAGTGTCAAACCCGATGAGAAGTGTTTGCTGTGTTAATGTCTGAATAATACATCTGGTATAGTAAGTCTTTGAACATGAGTGTGAGGCAGTTTCATCATGTCTTTCCTCCTGACAAAGGGCTGCCATTTCAATAACCAAATGTTTAACATAGCATATACAAACCTGACATCTACATATATTCCAAGCACGCGTAAACATTGCATCAAGTAGGATCAGAAGCTGTAGTAAGAGGGAGAAATAAAAATCATCAATATAACCTGATTTGTTTAACATAATTGTAATATTAGCAACCATTTGTGCCAGAAACGCCTCCATAGGACTCCTTTCACACGTTGACCAATCACAACAGAGCCGGCCAGCTCCAATCAGAACAGACTGGGCTCTGGTTTCAGACAGAGGGTGAAAAGAGGTGCTGCAGCACAGGCAGTATGAGACAAATAAAGAGATTTCTGAACATTGAAGCATGGAGACATGTAGACACCTGAACATCAGCAGGAGAGGACTCTTTAAAGTAGAGACACTACATACTGATATACACCTGAACATCAGCAGGAGAGGACTCTTTAAAGTAGAGACACTACATACTGATATACACCTGAACATCAGCAGGAGAGGACTCTTTAAAGTAGAGACACTACATACTGATATACACCTGAACATCAGCAGGAGAGGACTCTATACGCATTGAAACATAAATGGACGATGAATTAGTGGAAAGAGGTTCCCTTTGTATATCATTTTTAAAAATTGCAACATAAGCTGAATCCCTTCCTAATTTATGAATCATGACCCATATAACCTGTTTATATGGTATATTATAGTAATGTAATGGAAGATTGAAGATAGTCTCCTTCGTGAATCGGTCGTGAGCTGGCGACCTGAAATTACAAAATGGAGATGTTTATACAACCATGAGAATTCCTGTAAAAACTAACTGAATATCAGACAAACATGAAAATCAAATTGACTTTCATTTCGTATGTCGTGCAACAACTTTTACGTCTGAGGAATGTTGTCTTGTAGATGAAGGAAGGTTGAAGACCCAAAAGTACAAAAAAAAGTACAAAAAAAGCCCACCCAACCACCAGCTCCACGTCTCTCTCCCAAGTAGTTTTCTCTCTCTCCTTCTCTCTGTTGTTCCAGTCTTAAGGATTCTTGCGACTAAGGTTTTCATTTTCTTATCCTCCTACTCGGTAATCTCTCTCTCTCTCTCTTCTCCTTCCTAAAACCCGATCTACTCTCTCCTCTCTGTCTCTCTCCCGTCTCTCTCTCTCTCTCGCTCTCTCTCTCCCTATCTCTCTCTTCCCTTATCTCTCTCTCCCTCTCCTCCCCAGGTCTCTCTCTGCTCCCCCTCTCCTTCTCTCTCTCTCTCTAGCCCGCGACTCTCTACTCTCTCTATATTAACTCTCCTCTATCGCTCCTTCCGTAAATTTGGTCGTTCGCTTGACACACACTTCTATCTCCTCTCTCCCCCTCCCGACTTTTGTGTTAAGTCGTGTTTGTATTTGGTTCTGGACTCTCTTGTATGTGACAAGGTCTCATTGCTTGTCACGGAGATCAGAGATGGATGATTTCTCAGGGACAGACAGTTGAGCGCGTAACAAGGTCAATATAGTCATATATCTCTCTAGCACACATCACAGAAATGAACATTTGTTGGCTCTGAGGAAGACGCAGCAAATCCACATAGTAGTCATACATGCACACCAGATGAGAGAATTTCTCAGGAAAGTGACTAGCAGCGAGCTAAAACAGTTCCACATCCCTTACTATCGATACATCACAGAGATCTTGAAATTTCGTCAGCAGGCAGGGAGCGACTACAAGTCCGGCACCATAATGCATCGCAGTCATAGTGTATACACATCACTTGCAGAGTATTAGATGATTTGATTGTGGAGTGACTCTCCCGAATTTACTCTCAGGAGAGACGACTACTGCCAAGTGCCACATAGTGGGTTGACGCGCTCTCCCTAGTTACTAGAGTTACAAAGTAAGTTCATTGGTAAGTTCATATTTCTCCTTCATCAAACTTTACTATTTTTTACTCTCTGACAAAAAACAGTACAGTACAAGGAATGATATCNTATATTACACAATTTAGAAATGTTGCATAAGTTCAAAGATTCATTTAAATTATTTTTAAAATAACAATTAATTGAGTAGTAAAGCAGATCTGAGTGAGCCTTGATGATAAAGAGAATTAAAAACATGACTTTAAAAATGTCAGTTAGAACGAGATGTATTTTTATGCTTTGAACAACCAAAAACTAATTCAAACATCCACTCTGCTCTGCCTCCAAACATGACATTTTTAAATATACTGCTTTTTAATCACTTTGCACAAGTCAGTATTGAATGAAATCAACATTTCCGTCCATATCCAAAACTTTAAATCTATTTACTACAAGCTTTGTTCCAGAAACAACAGATTTAGTGTTCAGTCAGATGCATTCAATCTGCCTCCATTTAGCCACAAGTACTGACTCCATTCTGCAAGAGTCAAGCTTTGCCTGAACATTTAACTAAAACTATTTATCAAGTATGAATTATTCTGCTCTCATCGAGGTCAAAGATCATCTCCAGGTTTAAATGTTCGTTTCTTCATCAACTCACAGATGAAATTCTCTGTCTGACATAGTTTGTTCTGCTGCACCCTCAGGTGGTGGATGAGTGCCACTACACGCTGATGGAGGGCATCTCTAAGCAGAGACTAATACTTTCCAACCCTCCCGATTTTCGCGGGAGACTCCCGGTTTCATAGCCCTCTCCCGGTTTCCTCCCGTGGTCATATTTCTCCCGCATTTCTCCAAATTTCTGACAAAATCTGATTTACTCACGACTGTTTCCACTCGTACTTTAATACAGCTACACCATTGTTTGGTTTCCATGGTAGCGCGTCTCTTTGTGGCGCGCGCAACAAGTCTAAAGAGGGTGAGGCAGATAGTCACAGAACAAGAATCGACAACTCGAACCTCTGCTCACTCCTTTCCTGTAAAATACAGGTCCAGCCCACACATATGCTGGTTCTACAGGCCGCAAGGCAGTGCACTTACAACTACAATAAGCATGTTAATGTTAATCTAACAGCTCCGGCGCTCCACTAGCATCCCCCCCCCCCTATTTTGCATTTTGAAATGCTCCCGATTTCTGAGGTCTCAGGGTTGGCAAGTTTGACCATCCTTGTTCAGATGTACTGTGCTTCCTGTCAGTATC
Organism: Notothenia coriiceps; assembly: GCF_000735185.1. NCBI lineage: Eukaryota > Metazoa > Chordata > Actinopteri > Perciformes > Nototheniidae > Notothenia > Notothenia coriiceps. Next base: position 1,592,593 of record NW_011333040.1, read on the forward strand.
AGACTAACAATACATGATTCAAACTGTCTTTGATAGCTTCACTGAAACAAACAAATACACTCACAAACATCTGCTGCAATACTTCAGAAACACTTCCCGTATTTTCAGACCGATGTCTATTGATGTGTTTTCTGAGATCATGGAAATCACTTAAAAAAAGGGGAAGTGGAAAATAGACATCGGTCTGAAAATACGGGAAGTGTTTCTGAAGTATTGCAGCANACTTTTGTACGTCTTTTATACATGAATATGTGTCCCCGGTGTTCCAGGGAACTCACCAAGTGTCAGAAAACACAACCCTCTCTATTTTCCTCCATACCCAAATCTCTTAAAAAGGGGCTGCAACGGATCTGATACAGACTGATCCAGATTTGAACACTTCTATGACGTCACAGAAGTGGCGCTACGGCTATTGGGCCAACTCCACCAATCAGGAGGAGACAGCTACGGACATTGCCGTTCGAAAGCGCTGGAGACGCTGTAGTACATATGCCAGGCCTGTAGATGGTGCTGTTCTCACAGGATCAGCCCATGAAAAGACAGTGTGAAATTGAGCGAAATGAGGAATGGCTAAAATGCATGATCTGTTTGGTATTTTGAAAAATACAAAGTATAAATATGCCTTATATAGGTATGGTCCTACACTATATTATTCAAATATAGCATGATAGGTCCACTTTAAGTAAGCTTAATGCCTCTTAAATGTTTTTGTGCCTTTATGCTTTTTCTTTCCCCCTGGCTCTTATTGGATGAATTATTTATGTTTTTTGTCTTATTGTGAATTAATGTCATTTTAATGTATTTTCTTTTTTGCACTTATTTTGATAACTTGACGAGCATGAAAGCACCTTAGTGTAAGTTGTATGACACTTCTGGTTGCTAACGCTAATAGCTCTTCTTCTGCAGAATTAGGGCATATCAAGGAAAAAGGAGGGGGTGCGTCCCCTAGATCAATAATGAGTTTAGGAGTTTACTGCATCCCAAACATATTTTCCATAACTCTTAGGACGCTGTTAGTCACTAGCTCTGACAGTCGTATGGTACTCGTTATACAACTTTTAAATTCAACCAGGCTCTGTGAATAGAATTAAAATCTCAATGCATTGTCTAACAGTAAAACAATTGTACAGTCAATTTACATTTCTGCACTTGATTCCAAAAATATACAGTCCCTATCATTATATCTGCAGCTGAACACTGTTAATCAATGCACATTACTTTACCAATTATGCCCCCAACTTCACTCCCAGTATCACACATGTTAGATGTACTTCTTAAGTGACAAAACTTAATATCTCATGTTTATTTGTAAAAAAAATATGAAACCATCAAATATGTTGTAATCTTTGCAGCAATGTTTAAAACACAATATCTCCGTATGTATACAACACATCAACCCTTCACTACATACAGCTCTGAACCACTGACTGACCACTGCAGCATTATCAGTTTCTCTGGTTATTCTTTTTATAGGTATGTGTTGAGTACAATGAAACATGTTTTATTTTATTCTATAAACTGCTGACAAATATCTCTGTGTTCGAATTCAACAGAAACTGGAATGGAATGGTCTCTTAATTTTTTTCAGAGCTGTATGACTGTGTTGTTGCACTCAGAGCTCGTACAGCTGTAACACATTAAATCAACTAAACACAATTCAACAAAAAATGCTTCTTTCGCTTTTTCATATCAACTAAAGCTCAACATAATGTATTCAAACTAATTGTATTACACAGAGGAATTCCCGTATGCTCTGTTCAGACTTGTCAAAAACAAACATGTCAGAACGTTTTCCAGGATGTTGCAAAACTGGCTGAACTCAAATAAACAAATCAAGCAAACAGCAGAGAGGGAAATAAAGCCCCAGGTGAATTGATGTATTCCCACACTGATTCAAGGGTGTGTCCTTATAGCTAATGCTGCTAGGATGTCACTTACAGCAATGCATCAATTGAAATTCATGATATTTAGTAAATTCAGAAAAAGCAAGCATTTTTGTATATATCCATGTTGAATTTCTACCATGAGCATTTGTGTGGCCTTTCACCAAAGAACCCTTCTTTGTTTTAGATATTGATTTATTTTAACTCTTTTTAATGCCAGGGAACTTACAAGGAAAAGCTTACAACCAAATGTTTAATCCTTACCACCGAGTTCCACATCTGGCCTGCGGTTCAGATCGTCTTGAGCCCCGTCATCGTCTATCAGTTTGGAGTACATCCCCTCACGGGCCAGGGAGATCCCGGCATTCGACATTATATTTACGTTTTAAATTAAAAACTACAACGTTTCAGTGTGGGTTTTTTAAAAAAACAGGCTCTGAGTCAGTGATCTCCTCTCCTCTCTCTGTTTCAATTGTTTTTAAAACTGTCCCTGGCTGGCGCCTCACTGGAGTGAAGCCATGAGTCAAGCACCGCAGCTCAGACGATTTCCGGTCATCCATTTCAAAATAAAAGCCCAGATGATTCAAAAGCGCTGCGGTTTTTTAAACATTTTACCAGCGCCATATAGGCGCTGCATTTTACTAATGTTAAGTAGGTCAATTGCAATGCAAAACTTTGATACAATGGTGTTTTAATTTTACGAGGCCATATTAGTTGTATTATTATTACTGGATTTATGTCAAATGATAGCTATGCTGCATACTTTGTGTTACTTGGTATTTTCTGGTACACTTTTCTAAAAGTAATATGTTTGTAATGTATTGTTGTCTGGTAGACCATTGTCTTCCCAAACTTTTAGTAGGAAACTTAATTTGTTATTAACTTAGGAAATAGTATATATATTCAAATAATTTAACATTTAATCTACTATAACAACTCAATGTATGACCTAATGATAATTATAAAAGCACTTGATTGTTCACATTTTTCACATGTTGGGAACTGAGAAACTCAGGTTCCCATTACTTATGACTAAATACCATTTCTAACTGCGGACATGATGCATTATTAAAAAGGGAAAGACACATGAGCAGTGGATCGCCGGAGCTATTATTATTTAGATTAACATTAACATGCTTATTGTAGTTGTAAGTGCACTGCCTTGCGGCCTGTAGAACCAGCATATGTGTGGGCTGGACCTGTATTTTACAGGAAAGGAGTGAGCAGAGGTTCGAGTTGTCGATTCTTGTTCTGTGACTATATACATATTTTA
>NW_011333040.1:1595770-1616323 GCF_000735185.1 Notothenia coriiceps
GTGACGGGCGGTGGACGACCAATTCGCTCGTCAATAACGGGTGAGATGTGTACGCGTCTCATCATTCAAAAGAGACAATAACCGGAAGACAGACTGAGTGATACACAGAGAGAAGAAGAACAGACTGCGTGATATATACAAACAACAAATAGCGTGTTCCATTTTCACTCTCGTCCATCGAAAACATGTCTCGTGCGGTACTGGAGCTATCAGCCATTGGAGTGGTGCTTGTGGAGGACATTCTTCGTGCCTTCTTAAAGCGTTTGTTTACGTCCCTCACTTCCGTTTCGCTTCTCATGCACTGATTCGCTAGCTGAACAGCCAATCAGTGATTTATTTGGCCCGACTGCCCGACCCGACGCACGGCCGATTCAACATGTTGAATCGGCCGTGCGTCGGCCATGAAAGGCCAAATAAGGCGTGTCACGGCCGACGGTGCGGGACACACCAAACTGAGTTTGGGCGACAGGGCACGCTTCGTCGTCCGACTAACACCGACGGACGATTTCGGCCTGGTGTGTCCGGGCCTTTAGACGTGAAACAGGGAGGAGCTTTAGCCTCAAACTAAAGCTGCTGTGGTGTTTTAACTCCGGTGAGGATCTGGCGGTTGTTATTTTCAGCGATGAATGGGTAGGCTCGTTATCAGCTGCAGAATGAATACACGTTAACTCACTGCCTGGTCATACAGACATTGCGTTACTCACACTTGAGCTAAAGCAAAAACCATATGACCTTCTGGGGTCAGACGCTCTCAATCAGGTGAAAACACACACCTGAAATACCTCCAGCCCTGAGTAATAGGACTGCGACACACAATTGTGAAAAGCTCAACATAAATAGATGAGCTTCATTCAAATGTCTCTCACAGTTATTATGGACAAATGATGGCATCGTGGTGCTTTAGTCTGTTTTATCCAAATAATCCCTGATCTGACTCCGGTGCTGTGGCTTCTGAGTCACTTCGTTTTGTTTCCAAACTATGCTGTCACCAGAGTTCCCGTTAGAATATTTTTTTGCCGGTCAAAATGTCCGTTAAAGTTGAAATCTTCCCGACAAAATTAGAAAAGTGCCGGTCAAAGGTCTTCTTTGTTATTTATTGAGCTTTAAAACAAATTGATCGGAGAGATTTAGATTTGCCGGTCTTCAGCATATTTTACCGGTCATAGTCCGGTAATTACCGGCTAACGGGAACTCTGGCTGTCACGCTGCATCCCTTCATATTGAGGTTGCATTTCAGACGTGCAGTGTTCAAACGCTCAACATAAAACTAATGCTGCATTTAGACATAGGAACAATACAGCTCCTACAGATACACTGAGAAAGGTCCTGAGTGTACGACGACGTTCAAGGTTCAAGGTTCTTTATTGTGAAACTAACAGAGCTACAGAGTAATTATGTCGTTGAAAATCTTAGGTCACAGGGTTCTCCAACAGTGCAACACAATAATACAGATAAGCAGACAATATTTAAATATATTATATTAAAAGTAATCCAAAAAGAAAAATAGTTTTTAAAAAAGTGGAATAGTGCAGTACGAGTCTATCTACAAGTTATTGGAATGATATATTAGATAATAGATATTACTAAGTAGCAGATGAATGTTATGAAGTTGTTTTTGTCTTATTGCCTGCCGGATGAAGCTGTCTCTGAATCTCACGTGTGTTTGTTCCAGGCGGAGTCAGCGTTCATGGTGTCCAGAGGGATGGTGCGCGAGGCTCACGGCAGCCTGGAGGTTCTGCAGGTCCGTCTGAAAGAGGTCCGAGACCGCCTGGACCGGGTCTCCAGAGAAGAGGCTCACTACCTGGAGCTCGCCACGCAGGAGCACAGACTGCTGCAGGTGAGCTGAACGTGCTGACTCTGGATCAGCTCCGTCGTTCCCCCGTTTTTAGAGATGTGGGTACGGAGCAAAAGAGAGAGGGTTTTGTTTTCTGACACTTTGTGAGTCCACACCAGGGACACGTATATAAATAATGTCCTTGAACATGAGCTTGTTAATAATGTGCCCTTCTCCCCGATAGGAGGAGCGCCGTCTCCGCACGGCGTACGAGAACGCAGAGGGGTCGGAGCGGGAAAAGTTCTCCTTGTTCTCTGCGGGCGTTCGGGCGAGTCACGAGAAGGAGAGAACGAGAGCGGAGAGAACCAAGAACTGGTCCATCATCGGGTCGGTGCTCGGAGCGCTGATCGGGGTCATGGGGTCAACGTACGTCAACAGAGTCCGCCTGCAGGTGAGGAGCAACATTTATTATTCATATCTTTTTATTAAAAGTTGTAAAGGTCCGTTTATTTTATGATGCTAACGCCCGGACATATCAAGGGAGGGAAGACCTGCTCACTGTGATTACTCCAAGTTAATGAAAAACAAAATCACTTACTTTAAACGTCTCCTATCGCAAAATGCACTTTGTGATGTCTTTTATACATCAATGTGTCCCCGGTGTGTCGGGGAATAAAACCCTCTCTCTTTTCCTCCGTACCCACATCTCTAAAAACGGAGCTGATCCAGATTTGCGTCCGATATGACGTACTATCTGAAATGTCAGAAACAATGAGACGTGTTTAGGACGTAATATGGTCTGTGTTTACATTAGCATGCCTCGCTAACACTCAGAGCTAACCTGTACTGCAGAGCATGTGTGTGAAGAAGCAGGAAGTAAAAAAAGGAACTCACCTTGTGGTAAACCTGAGAGAGAAAAAGCATTTGAGCTCCATACTGTTTCAGAAATAATCGTCTTAATCACAGCAGCATTTAGCTGCATCTGAATTCTTCTGATACTCAGCATAAACTCCCCCCCCCCTCTTACGGGTCTGTTTGATACCCCTACTCTTGAGTTTATGTGAGAAAACATCTAAAGACTGATTGAGTCTAACGGCCCGTCTACACTACAGGCATCGAAAAATGCTTTCAACGCTTCGCCCATTCACTTGAATGAGGTGACGTAGAAGATTTTTAATCTTCGCCGCACTGCATTGTGGGGAGCATGGCATGGCTTTGCAAGCATCACGAGCATCTATCGGCATCAAAAGTTGAACAATGTTCAACTTTTGAGGCTCGATGCTTGGCATCAGCCAATCAAATCCCGTTTATGCAAATCCCGCCAGTGCAAGCGCAGCCAATCAAACCGCGTGCAAGCTGGGAGAGCCAGACCGCAGTTCATTTCCTCATATTCCACACAAGTGGCCTGGCGAACACTCACGCAAACGATGGCGGCAGATGGTGAGGGCCGTACTTAGTTTACGCCCAACTTCTTGAAGGCCCGCACAGACTTTCGAAACACGCTAACAAACGCTCGTTGGTCTGCGACGTCCCGGGGGAGGCGCGGGGCGTGTGGAGAAATCGCGTTAACAATTTTGCGTCATTTTGCTTGACCTCAGTAAAGATTGAGGAGGTTTGGTCGGGGCGGCGGTGTGAGTGAACAGGGTGCAGAGACGTGGTGGGGAGGAGGTACGGACCAAGGGAGGCAAACATAGGTTGTCATTTACAAGGGCCGAGCATTTCTCTGCGCGGCGCTAAACGATGAGACCATATAGCCTGAGAGGGGGGCGGTTTTTGGTGGGGTGGCCCCCCGCGGGGCGCGCGCNTCACACTGTCTTTTCATGGGCTGATCCTGTGAGAACAGCACCATCTACAGGCCTGGCATATGTACTACAGCGTCTCCAGCGCTTTCGAACGGCAATGTCCGTAGCTGTCTCCTCCTGATTGGTGGAGTTGGCCCAATAGCCGTAGCGCCACTTCTGTGACGTCATAGAAGTGTTCAAATCTGGATCAGTCTGTATCAGATCCATTGCAGCCCCTTTTTAAGAGATTTGGGTATGGAGGAAAATAGAGAGGGTTGTGTTTTCTGACACGTGAGTTCCCTGGAACACCGGGGACACATATTCATGTATAAAAGACGTACAAAAGTGCATTTTGCACGATAGGTCACCTTTAAAATAATAACCATTTGGAAATATCATTGTAAATCTTTATAGACAGGTTACAAGATTGTATTTTTCTAAGGGACAGAAAAAAGGACTTGAAATCATTTATGAAACAGGGAAAGGAGGGCTTGCCTCCTCTCCATTTACTGCAATGTAAAAGTGTGACCTCTTTAACTCCCTATCCTTAACATGAATGGAAAGTTATTGTTTTCTTTTTTCCCAATGTGTTTTCCCAGCTCACCCAGTGTCCCCAGTCAGAATACTCACCAGGCCGAGCGGCCCCGTGCCCTACCGCCTCGCCAGCATGTGCCTGGCCACGCTGTGTGCCGTCCTACTCATCTCCATCATAGCCGTCACGGCACACTGTGAGTACACACACACACACTATTTATGTTATTGCTGTGTGTATTAAAGTTAAAACAATACATTAGAAAGAAACCCTGTGGAGATTTTTGCTGAACACAGAGGAGACTTCAACATTTAGAAGCTGTAATGTGCCATTAAAGATATCCAAGTGCTAATTGAACACAGAAAAAAAGTGATGCACGTTTGAAAACTTTAGGCAAACGTTTTTATGTGGTAACAAATGCCATCTTAATGCTGGTTAGGAAAAGAACATACATCGTTTTGTGATCCCTTTTCTGTTCAAAGCCTACAAATATTTGTTTCATATTTATGTTATGTTGTGTTTTATATCTCTCAACTATGATCATTTACACATATTTCTATACACTAGTAAGTATTCATGCTAATCTAGTAAGCAAGAATACGTTTGTTTACTAATTTGAGAGCTATGAGTAAAACAAAATTATATTTCACTTTTTCTGCATTCCTTTTACCAAGGAAACAGCATTATAGTTCCTTTGTATTAACGTCATATTTATTTAATGTAATAATGTTGAGGGTATACTCCTATACTTCTACCACATGAACTGTCAACACAGTTGTTTGATAACTGTTGACAATCTAACAGCACCAGCAAACATTTCAGGATACTAGTCAGGAAGATATAATACAAAATACAATTTTGTGACACGCTTGTGATGAAAAAAAAGCAGAAGCAGTGAGTTAAAAATTGCAGAATGAACAGTTTCAGGAAAGATAAAAGAGGATCCAGTGGTTAGACCTTGGCTTGCAACATTGATTTTTCAGGAAAATTTGCCCAATGTATCCCTGATTTGTTTTTACACATACAATAAAGCGTGTGTGCGTGTTTGCTTGTGATGTTGAAATAGTCAGAAGGCTGATGAGCTGCTTTAAAGAGCCCGTTAGATTTACTGCTGCCAGCTGAGCCAGAGTGAGACTTCAGGGTGAAGTGATAAGAAGTCTGAAGTGGACATTTTCAAAGTGATACAAGTGCTGTAGATACATTAAAACACTTATACTAGGTCAAATACACAGATTACTTTTTTATTTGGATAATTTTCCCGATTTGAGAGTACATTTTCTAAGAATATACAATTAAAATGTAAGACTTTTTGGTGAAAAACGCATCTCGGGGGATAAAGAAAACACATTTTATCTTCTCTTTAACTTCATTTTTTCTCATCCATTAGGTAGAAAGTTTAAGGGAAAGTATAACTCAGTTAGTGTTAGCTGCCTGCGGCTTCATAGTCCCGCTAAAAACCAGACCAAAGAGCTGACGTTAACGGAGGTTGCATATGATTAAAATACTCTATGATGCTTTCAATCTATATTTAGTAAAAAAGAGTATAGCTAAGAATAGATAACTTCATCAAGATAGGATTCAATGCTTGCAATCTTGCAAAAATAAAGCTTTTTGTCAAGAAACTTAAACCAATACAGCTGTTGATTGAAGGAGATGTTTTCACAGCAATTTAAAATATGTATTAGAGAGGTCATTGTAATCCTCATAAACAACCTAATACTAGTTCCAAGTAGCTTTTGATATAAACTACAAATGCCAAGATAATTTTTTATAAAAGCAAATATTAGAATTTTTTTAAATGCACTCATTTATCAATGAAATAGTGTGTGTTTTTTCAATAGCTTTCAGAGGACATTGACAAAGTAAAAGGACTAACTGTTACTGGTATTATATATTTACAATCGTTTTTGACTTTTTACACTTTTGGTACAGTAGAAATCATTTATCTGGACAGTGTTCTTGAACGTTGAATAAAGGCCATATTTAGAAAAGATTGTCCACCTACCCATAATTCCTGATGGCTGGCCTTAAACACCCCAATTAGGAAAATACATCCGTGTGGCGCACCGTAGTCTTGTTGGGTGTGAATTTTCTTCTAAAATCCTTCCTTAATGTGAATTGATTACATGAACTATATGTATGAACCAGCAGTCCATCATTCCATATGTTCCACAGATAAGAACAAGCTGCAGGGCGGGGGTGAGGCGACCGCAGAGGTGCAGAAGCAGACGCAGGGCGCAAACGTGTCGGCTCTCACCGCCTCCATCAGCAAACTGGAGCAGGAGAAAAACCAGCTGCAGAAAGAGAAGGACGAGCTGCTGGCCAAACTGGCTACCAAGACGTACACTAAAGGTAGTTCCATCAGGAAAGACTTCATTATTTGGTTTAAAGAACATTTATTGACACATGCGACATATGATAAATGTTAAAAGTCATAGACCCCGATCCTAAAATTGTATATCTAAAGGGGGAAATTCAGCCGTGAGCATATAGGAACCCCGTGGTCTAGACACTTGGTATTGCAATTTGTTGAAGATCTGGATTTGATGAGGAGAAAGGATGAAGAGGAGGTGTGATGAGGTCTTTAGATTAGCTCTCCTGGCACTGGATGCAATGAAAGGAGGTGGATGAGGTGGAGGCGGCAGCATGAACACCTGAAATCACAGCTGACTGCAGGAGAGTGGAGAACCATTTTAAAGTTTTGACTCCGAACTAGAATTTTCACCGTTATTAACTTGTGTTATGTCTTCACATGTAGGCCTACGTTATAAGTTTTAGCTATAGGCTGTTGCTGAGTAACACAAAAGTAATGTAAAGAGTAATGTAACTTTATGTAGAGAGTAAAGAAATAAAGTAATATATTACTTTTTTTTAAAGTAATGAGTAATGTGTAATACATTCTTTTTTTTTATTAACGACCCTAACACTGCTGGAGATTGAGGTGAAATGCAATAGGTTAAAGAGAACACCCGGGATGAGCCGACAGCTGCGGGGGGAATGAATATATACCCAGTCTTCCTGAAAGAACTTGCGCTGTGCTTCATACTGTATGGCTCCATAGGTATCAATAAGTCTCATTCCTGTAGAACTTGGGCACATTCTATCGAGTTACTATTAGAGAAGTGTGCATTTGTTCTGCTTCCTTGATGCCTAATCTCTCTCTTTCTCATCAGCTCCTGAGGTGATACAACCGACAACAAAGGCCCCTTTCGTCTGCCCCGTGGACTGGCATCTCTTCAACAGCAGCTGTTACTTCATCTCGAGAACCACAAGGGATTGGCCCGAGAGCCAGTCCTTCTGCCAGAGCAAAGGAGCTCACCTGGCCATCATCCACACAGCAGAGGAGCAGGTAGAGCTGCACGGTCACAACACTGCCAAGGGTCCTGAGGAAGGCCATTACATTTTGCTTACGGGATAAAACACAATGGAATTGAAGGTTAAAGGATCGTGTTAATCTATACATATCTTACAATCAACAAATCCCCCCAAAAAAACATCAATGTGTTAACCGGTCTCTAAGAACTTTCAGACTTTCTGTCTGTGGCTCTCAGCTCCAAGCTCGATGTTTCCAACAATGTTAATATTTAAAACTCTTCACAAATATATTATGTATTTTTTATTTTCTTAAGGTTTCTTAAATTACTAAAACTTTAGTACATTTGTTTGGGACTATTTTCATTCATATTTTTAGGGGGGCATATAAATTCACATTTGATGCTCTTGCAAGTATTTAGCATTTCTCTTTTGGGATATGTTAAATATAAATATACTATAATATCACAAGTCTAAAAAAACACAATCATTTAATTCAATTTAGGCGTCCTCCTCTATCAACATCCTGTCTGGTGATATATTAAAGATATGGATGAGTTGTCTCTCTAACATAGAAACACAATAAAGGAATGTGTTCCTTGAATATAATTGTACGTATATAAACAGTGTTGATCTTGAAGAAGGGACCAGCACCTCATCTGAACCCTTGGTGTGGGAACTATTTCAACATCTCCTTGTGTGTGTTTCTTCTCAGACGTTTGTGTGGAATCTTCTTCCCAGAGGTCATTGGAATGCCTTCTGGTTTGGGATCAGTGACGAGCACACGGAGGATACGTGGAAATGGGCGGATGGCACCCCGCTGGTTGGAGGGTAGGTCAAAACCTTTTTCATTTTTTTCTTTTTCATTTTCTGGCATTCAGTATGGCTAGGCCTCGTTAAGCCTTGTTAGGACTGGCTCACTTTATGCTGCGTTTCCATTACAGTTTAGTAGCTGGGGTAGTATCTATAGTAACGCAGTGTAGGCGGAGCCGTGACGTCATCTTCAATGAGAACCACTGAAAAACAACATAAGCCGTTAGCTGTTAGCACTCAAGCACACAGCTCCTCATATCTGTTCAGAAACTAGACAAAAGTTAAACAAGTACAAACCACAGATTGTCTGTGTCATGGCGAATACAGTCGCTGGTTTATTTATGTCTGTATAGGCCGTTGTTGTGAGTGTGGACGGTCGGAGCAAATACAACGTTAGCTTAGCCAATCTCCAGAAAACACGCATTTTAAAAAGGTTTTTCGCCTGCCGTATGTCTGCAGACTTCTCAAAGCATTAATTCATGGTTTTTACTAACCGGTGGAAATGCAACCAAAAACGAGCCGGGCACGCTTAAAGCGAGCTCCCCGCTGTAGTGGAAATGCGCCATTAGATTCAATGCAGAGTTCTTGGTTTTTTTCCCGTTAATTATCTGGTTTTAAATTCTAGACCAGGAGTGTCGAAACTTTTTTCACTGAGGGCCACATACAGAAAAATATACCAAGGGCTGGGCCCCTGACTCGAGGTGAGGTATATTTCCTCATAAATTAAGTTATAAGTTGGTCAAATCAATCGAATGTAGGTAATGCATGATTGATACTTGAATATGCTTAAAGAAACAAACAGCCTAAATCACAGCTCTCCAGACGGTTTTTATTTATTTCTTACAAAAAGTGTTGACAGCCCATTCCTCAAAACAGAAGCCTCAGATTTTTTATAATAAGGGGAAATATGGAGGATATATTTCAAGCTTGTTATGTAAATAAGTTATTAAGCTTTTTTTTATCAACTAACATTTGTTTGAAAATGTTTTTTGTCTTTGATTTACTGAATTTATTTGAAAAGTAGTCTTTATTAACTACCGTGTAATATTTTTGTACATATCTAGTACAATATAAGACAAGCACAAGTTTCTTGTATGGGCCATCTTCCATTATACTTTTAGAATTAGTTGCGGGTCGCAGTTGTGCCCCGGGCCGTAGTTTGGAAACCCTTGTAATCTAGACTCAGCCTTCACGAACATCTGGAAACATCGCTACGCATTGAATAAAAAACAAAACATCTTTAAACCTTCTTGTTGGTCGATTTCTAAACAATAGTCAAAGTACATGCTGTGAATACAGATATCATATATTAAACAATTGGTCAGTGCCTATACTTTAATATAGTATGAGGGACATAAGGAGTTGAATAAGCATGACGTAAAAAATAAAACACATATCAAATTAAGTGTGCAAAATACACAAAAGCGTAATTCAAAGTGAAAAGTTGAAGAGTTGTTATAAAAGATGTGACAGGATGTGAATGTAGCCTTGACACATGTTGAAGATTTAGGCTCATGGAGGCATGATTAGCAGTTGATCAGAGCCCAACCTTTGAGTTCTCCGTCTGGATCCACACAGTATGTGATACACACAAACTAAGACAAACAACCACAATCAGATTAACGGACCTTTGGACCTCTGCTGAGCACTGACCTCTCGCATGCCTACGCACTTTGGAGTAGTTTGTGTTGCCTGCAAGCTGCACAGTGACTGTGGTTGTTATTGTGGACAGGAAAGGGGAAGTAGAATATTTTCTTGTTTCAGTGGAAAATCATCCCTTCGGGTCAGGACATTTTCTAAAAAAGGAAGTAAAGTTCCTGGACTCCAAAAAAAGTTTGGAAAACAACTTTTCTTAATATAGGGCCAACCCTAGTCATTGTCGGTTTGTATTTCTTTTTTCTTTCTGAAGGGGCCCTATTATGCTTTTGGGGGTTTTCTCTTTCCTGTATTGTGTTTTGTTCGTTTTTGTGCATGTAAATGGTCTGCAATGACTACAATCATCATAATTCAGATGTAACAGTGTGATGCAGAGGTTACAGATGGTACAGAAACAATGCAGTCTTAAAGGTTCTTAATGTCCGAAGTGAGGTAGCAGCTGTAGGGAGACAGGATCGTGTCCGCCTGCTGACTGCAAACAGCAGCTCTGAGGAGCGTTATGTAACTGCTGCAGGGGGCTGCACTGCATGTGACCCTGACCTCTGACTGTTCAATGGAAAACAAATCTGTCAGAGCGTGGAAGGAAACCGTTTTGCTTTAAAATGCAAAGCCATCTTAATCTTCTATTATGTCTTGGACCAGTGTTGATATTCTGTGACTTTTTTTGTGCCAACTCAGCATGTTTTTTAATAATCATCAATCAGATGATTATTAAAAAACATGTTCAGTCATTTTCAAAATGAGGAAGAGAAATCATCTCTTCCTCATTTTGAAAATGACTAACCTTTTATCATACCTCTTTCGGCCCCTAGCATCCCTCAACATCCTCCTTTCCTGCTGAGATGTTTCTTTTTCTCGTGTTTTTCTGGCTGGAATCTGTGTAATACATAACCTTTTTCCTTCAATCTTGAGCCACTTTTCCCGCGTCTGCCGCTTTTATGTTTTTCTGCTGACAGCTTTTCTGGATAGATTTGTGTTAAATTCTGTGGAATTACTATGTGTTTTTTTCTTCATGGGCACTGCCTGACAGGAACAATGAAGCGCTACACATCTCCACATCTCTTCTTTCAACGTTGCTTTATAAAAGACAAATGACTTTTAAACAGCAATTTAACAACTTCCGCTGCATTCATGTATTCTGTAAAGTTGTGCACAGAGCCTTGCGATGAAAACAGCTGGATGGTTTTGTTTTATGGTTACCTTCCTGCTAACTTGTGCCGCTAAAGATGGCTGTCCTCTGATCCAATCGAGTTTGCCGCTCTCTCCGTAGAAATACAATGGTAGCGTCAGAGCAGAGCCATTTAACTGGTTGTGTTTATGGATTCCTTTTAACATATTGTTGACCACAGTGCTTTTTGTCTTGTTTTCTTTCTACATACTAGTTTTTGGGAGGATGGCGAGCCCAACAACCACATCAACGAGGACTGTGGCTACATTGTGAAAACACAAGTGATGGAACGGGTAGCGATCCGCAGCTGGTACGACGCTCCCTGCACCATGTACTGGCCGTTCATCTGTGAGAAAGAGATGGTCGCAGGCGCCAGTACCGCTATGCCACACTGACACAACAACACCACTCTGGTCGTTCGGGAAACAAGTTGACCATTTTGAGTTTCTCAACTGCACCCTTTGCATCTTAAACCCTTATTAGTTCTGACACAATCAAGTCTGATATTTTAACACATGTTTACAGGAGAAACATGAGAGTAATGAAATGTCTTGTTTTTTTTATTTCTTAATTTGGAACATAGGCAAGGGTGGTCCTATCTGTACGAAATAGCCCTTAAAAGTGTCCTTGAAATGGGTTTACAGTAGTACGAAGAAAATGAAAAGCAGCTGTGATCTGTTGCAGTTACCTTAAAAGCTTTTTTCAAACTGATTTGAATCTTTACATATTCCATGATTTTTCTGGTCAATACAATACATAATTTAAAAGAATGTAAATGTGATTATTATAGGCTTATTACTTTTTAGGTCTGTAGAACTCAAATAAACTAGAAAGCTGAGAGAGAGCTGACCTCTGCCAAGGTCATTTCCATTGGTAAGAACAAATCTGATCCGCTCAGAAATGTAACAGGTTCTTCCTTGGCCGATGCTACACCAAGCTTTGTGACAATCAGTCAAGTGGTTTCTTCCTGCTGATCAACAGACAAACAAATCAAAACAAACTCACAAATGACTTCCTTGAAGAAGGAAATAAACAAAAAAGAAGTAATGGATTGTATACAATAGATTGTAGGACCTGACATCAGGTCAGCTAATAAATCCAGTTGTGATTGAAAACCTTTTGATTAACTGTGAACTAGAATGTATTTTAGAGGCAACACAGTAAGAGAAAATGCTTTCTGCTGCAATATGCTCTGCCAATTGATCTGTCAACCAGTATCAGGAGTATCAGATTATAATGTAAATGTTCTCCTGATATTAAATCATCTTTTAATACATTCTAATCATCTAGAATGTATTCAAAAGTAGAAATGCTAAGCTGGAAGTCAGTGGCTGTTTCTGAAGCCTCGGAGCAGAACTGTGATGCTGCCATTACTTATACTACCAAAGGTGTTACCTATCAGTGCCTAATACCACTTAAATCATATTATATTCTTATATTACTTTTTTCTATAGATCAGGAATTCAAGATTGATTTTTCTTTATATTTCAAATGGGTTTTATTAGCAATACATAATGTTTATAATAGATTTATATTTGCTGTACATATTGCGAGTGTCATGACGTTGATTGTGAATCAGTATGATTGTGTGATGCGATGTGTTCGCTTTCATTTTAGAAGTGGAAGGGTCAAAACATGTAAGCTGCTTTGTTGATGGAAACGTTTTAATTGTTAATCAAATATTTGACATTATGCAGAAAAGTGTCCTGTGGATCTTGTAAATAAATATGAAAGATAATTGTTTTGTATCTTAATTTCTCAGGTTGTATAACTTGTGCAATTCTCATCATGAAAAACACAAATGTATGTTGATTAAAAAAACGTTACTTTGCTATGGATTTGCAGTATCAAATTTGCATTACATGTTGCTCAAAATGTTAGTGATAGTTATTATTATTTAAGTACTGAATAATTGTTTTACTGTTGCCCTTTATCTTTCCTAATCTTCATTTGTTTGCACTAAACTGCTGTAATAGTGAAATTAAGTATTCAATCTATAATGTGCGAACCTTCGGAGAAAAAAGGAGGAATACAGAGGTTGTTAAATTGTATTTAAAATTGATATTCAACATGATTACTCCTTAAAATATGGTTTACTGACAGGGCTAAACACGATACATCGGCCCAAAAAACTTCCATTAGGAGAAACGTGCTGCAGTTTCTAAAACAGTAAAGAAAGAAATGTGCCATAACACATGCAAATGAAGAAACATCTTCACCAATTGGAAGAAACATGAGCATCGTTTTTTACAAAAGACACTGTAAATAGACAACTCTGCAAGAAGCTAAAAACACAACTGCAACATGGACACAGCTGGGACTGGAGCACTTGTTGAACTTCGGGAAAATACACACAGTTATTCACTTGTGTATAAATCTATATTAGCATGTGTGCAGACACAAACTCCTACAAAAAGCTGATTGATACTTCCTTTTCAGTAATTCCAAAGATGCCCAAAGATTTAATTAGTAATTATTTTGTTGATTTCTTGAAACTCCTAAACAGCCAATCAGAGGTAGGAGAAGTAATCAAATATTATACTTGAGTAAAAATAGAAGTACCAGAGTGCAGTAACTGTTACAAGTAAAACTCCTGCATTCAACATTTTACTCAAATAAAAGTACAACAGTGTTGGCATCAAAATATACTTAAAGTACCAACAGTCATTGTGCAGATTTATCCCTTTCAGAATAATATATATGATATTACAGTGTTCTCAAAGCTGGTAAAGGTGCAGCTAGTTGTAATGACTTTGTATACTGCAGGGTAGCTTTTTGAATTTACTCCAGGTGTAACTAAAGTCGGATTTAACCTGTTAGACCCCAAGCCTGTTTTTCAGGTTTCAGGCTCGAAAATGACATTCCCAGAACAAATGACCATATCTTCCCTTCTAAAAGGGTTAACTTAATAATCTTTTTTCTCAAAGTAATGATAAACCTGTGAACTGGATGTAGAAAAGTCAGAATCAATATAGATGTTTTTTATTTTAAAGAAAATTCAGATTGAACATGGTAAAAAACTGTAAATTATAGTGCGTCCGTCCAAAACATATGTGGTACTTATAGTGAGAACTAAGCTTGGATGATGGATTAGTAGACTAAAAGATTTAGGAATCCAAAGTACAACAGATAATAAGTACCCTGTATCAAGATTGATGCAAAACAAGTGATATTTGACCTTTTTAGACAGATTTAGCAAAAAAAACCTCTTCTGGGGCCATTTGGGTGGATTTTCCCTAAAAAGGTCAAATATCACTTGTTTTGCATCAATCTTGATACAGGGTACNAGCGGGTAATATTTACCTCATAGAAAATGCAGCGTAAACATGACGTGTTGCTATAGCAACGCTTTTTGTCTACTGCGGTTCCTCATACACCGGTGGTCAGGGAAGCCGTCCGACTGAAGAAGGAGGCCTTCAGGGATTTGTTATCCCGGGGGACTCCCGAGGCAGTTGCAAGGTACCGACAGGCCCGAAGGGCAGCAGCCTCAGCCGTGGCCGAGGCAAAGCAGCGGGTGTGGGAGAAGTTCGGAGAAGACATGGAAAAGGACTTTCGGGTGGCACCAAAGTTGTTCTGAAAAACTGTCCGACACCTCAGGAGGGGGAAGCAGGGAACCATCCAAGCTGTGTACAGTAAGGATGGGACGTTGTTGACCTCAACTGATGGAGTGTTAGGGCGTTGGAATGAACACTTTGAGGAACTCCTGAACCCGACAACTCCGCCCTCTATGTTAGAGGCAGAGCTGGAGTATGACGGGGGATCGACACCAANGTAAATATTACCCGCTGGCGGATATGGGTATAAATGGCAATTTATTTGGCGATTTTTTTTCAATCTGACTTCCTATTGACAATTGTTAACAACAGAGGGTGCTATATAACACACTTTCAGGAAAAGTCACGGAATGGGAGACTTTAATATGTTATGGAAAAAAAGTTACATACAATCAAAAAACAGCTGCGGGTAAAATTGACCCGTTGGCGGTTCTAGTGTTAAGGTAGGGTTAATGTTGCTCTCAAAGTGCACCAGATTGATGCTTTTAACTTCAATATTTATTCCCGGGGGAGCATGCCCCCGGACCCCCCTAGAGGAGGCGACGACCCCTCTAAAGGATGTCCGGTCGACCCCCCACTTGTAAAAAAATAGCACTTTACCCCTGCACCCCCCAACAACTCCTGGGCTAAGCCCCGGATCTCCTACAATCCTAAATCCGCCACTGCTCTGGCCCCCCTTGTTCGATTTTAACATGTGACATCTCTTCCTGACCGTAAGAGCCAATAGAATCGTAGGGAAATCGTCCCATAGACTCTGCACATGCAATCTTGTTGCAGAGCGTAGGAATATAATGCTCTGATTTCTGGAAACGGAAAAGCAGTTTTTATTGCTTATGGATTATCAGAACATTTCAAAGGGGACACAGACACATTGGATTAACCTACAGTATGGATTAACTACACCATCGTTTTAATCGTTTTAATGCCATTGAAGACCAGTTTTGACCAGAAAAAGACCAAGGTAAGCCATGTTAGCGTTTTGGGCTACCTAGCGCCACATGTTTTGATGTAGGTTTTTGTTATTTTCTCCGCGAATTTGTAATCTTTGAGTGTTGAGGTCGATACCAATAGATTCTGTGTCTCCTTACGATCATAAACAATGTGTTGGATGTGCAGCTAGGATAAGTAATGAGGGTGCTAGGAGCGATTTTCAGTGCAGTAATAGGTTAGCATTTTTCGCTCGGGGCTAATTCAGAGGGTCACTGTTAGCATTTTAAATGAAAAAGATCAGTTAAATTAGTTTTTTTCCGTTATATGGATATAAAACATTCATAGTTTATTAAATATGAAGGTTCCTTAGACGTTGTTTCCTGCAAATTACGCGATTTCGGCCCCAGATACGGGTCCGTGGGGCTCAAGAGGGGTTGATTATATTTCAAATCATTAATCCAAATCTGTCAAGTAATTTACCATTCACCTCTGAATTGTAGTAGAGTAGAAGTATAAAGTAGCAGCAAATTTAAATACTCAAGTAAAGTACAAGTATCTCAAACGTGTACTTAAGTACAT
The DNA here is from genome assembly GCF_000735185.1 of Notothenia coriiceps. Classification (NCBI taxonomy): domain Eukaryota; kingdom Metazoa; phylum Chordata; class Actinopteri; order Perciformes; family Nototheniidae; genus Notothenia; species Notothenia coriiceps. Next base: position 1,611,870 of record NW_011333040.1, read on the forward strand.
TACTTGAGTACATTAATTACTTAGTAACTTCCCACCTCTGTAGCCAATAGAGTGGCGAAGTCACGCCCATCTGCTTCCGGTCCATGGGACCTTATTTCGGAAAAATTATGCATTGAAGTCAATGAAGAGAGAAAACTTATCTTTCCATCCCATTTTAATTGTGCCATGAATTACACATATGATGTTTGTCAATCTTAAAAAATAATTTCCATGTCAAAAAAGTCACAGTTTGTCGTAAAACTGTTGAAATATAAGACTATGAAAAATATTCAACTAGAAAGACTACAAATCCCAGAGTCGCGTAAGTGATGTCACCATTGTTTTCCTCCACTAAGAGATAGCTAGGATTAGCTAAAATAAGATAACTTTAACAAGATGCCTGTGTGCTTAGTACCAGGTTGTTATCATACCAGCAATGGGTCTTGCTCGTTCTTTCGCTTCCCGTCTGATGAAAGGATCAGGAGTAGCTGGATCAAGTTAGCTAACTAGCTAGTAGCTAGCAAGTTAGTTAGCATTACAGCCTTGTCATTTTTATTAGCCTTAACATGAAGTAACATTAAGTAACCCAACATGTTAAACAGTAAGAGTAGTAGTCATATTTCGTGAACCCTTTGAAGAGTACTGTCACCGGTGTAATACACAATTTAAGCCCAGGGGAGAAATGCTAACGCTAACGCTAGCATCGGCGATCGCCGATCTTTTCTACTTCATGCTATCTGATAGCATGAAGTAGAAAAGATCGGCGATCGCCGATGCTAGCGTTAGCGTTAGCATTTCTCCCCTGGGCTTAAATTGTGTATTACACCGGTGACAGTACNAGCTGTTTGCTTCTAGGTCGTTTTGACCATGTATATCACTTGATGCATAATAATGTCTGAACAGCTGAGCTCCGTTATTAGTCTACCTGTGGTCAAAAGTACAAACAAGAAAGCCAACAGGCAATCATTCATTTATATTTTGCTTTAATCTTTGTAGCATTTTGTTAATGGAAAGCCTACTGCCGACTTCCCTAATCCTGCTGCACAAGTGGGCACCCCGACCCCCACAAAGGAACAACAAGGTGGATGCAGAAAGCCACCAAGGAAACGGTAGTTAACTTTAGACAAACTACAACATTTAATGCCTCTTGTTATTGTATTGTTTTATTCCAAAATAATAATAATAATTCCGTCGAATTTGACATACAGCTCATGTGGTTTTTCACTCTTGCACTGCGACCTGTATGCAAGTGCCTCTATTGATGTTGTGCCTCCCTCTTTTCTAATGTTTATACTGTGGATATAACCCTCCATAGCGTATTGTAGCCCCTTTTGTCGGGACCTGGAGGATATTGCTGCGTTATTGCTCCAAAATGAGTCTGTTAAGGCGACTCCGACGTTACGGAGACCCTCCATTATGGCTTTGTTTAACGCATCTGGCTCTCAGCTTGTCGGACTAGCAACAGTAACCAAGGGGGGGCGTGGCTTTGCGAAAGGTCAATTGCAAGGACTATTGATAATTAACAGAGAGACATCAGGGGCCTCCTCTTGGTATCTGCTAGGCAGAAGTCACTCCATGCAGAAATCACAAGTTTAACACACATTCTATATAAGGTGACATTAAAATGAATATACCAGAAATACACTATATCAAACTTTCTGCCTCCCTCAAAATGCGCTATACAGGCCTGAAATAAGGTCTGTGGTTAACACAAGCTGAAGAGATTTGCACGTTTTGTTCTCCAACACAAAATAAAAGTAAAAACTCCACTTATGAATCCCTGAAGCGCAGCCATGTGACTTTGATATAGTTCGTTTATAGCAATACGTTAGCTTCTTATTGCTGCCAGTTGCACTTATGGTTAAAAAATCTAAGATGTGTGTTAATAAAATCAAAGTTTATTTATAAAGCACATTTAAAAGCGATTTTTGGTCAGGCCAGAGTGCTGTACATGTAATAAATACTACAATCACATAAAAACACATTACTACAATCACGATTAAAGACAATAAATTACAACAGATATATAAAAAACACAGGGAAAAGTCAGGAGTCGTGCTCCGCTCTGACTAAAAGGCCAGGGAGAAGAATTGTGTTTTAAGAGCAGATTAAAAAAACCCTAGGGTCTGGGCCGACCTCACATAGAGGGGCAGAGTGTTCCAGAGCCTAGGGCCAGCTGCTGCGAAGGCTCGGTGCCCTCGGGTTTTGAGCCTGGTCTTGGGCACTATCAGCAGCAGCTGGTCAGCAGAACTTAAAGTTCTGGCTGGGGTGTAGCGCTGGAGGAGTTCAGCTATATAGACAGGAGCCAGCCCATTTAGTGCTTTAAAAACAAATAAAAGGAGTTTAAAATCAATTCCGAACCGAATTGGAAGCCAGTGCAGTGAGGCCAGAATTGAGGTGATGTGGTCACGCTTTTTGTGGCCAGTGAGTAGACGTGCAGCTGCGTTCTGCACTAGCTGCAGGCGTTTAATTGACGCCTGGTCCATACCCAGGTACAGAGCGTTGCTTTAGTCCAACCTCGAGGTAACAAAGGCGTTAATAACCCTTTCCAGGTCGATTATCCTGCTGTAGAAAACATGTTAACATAAACGTGCGTTGGCCCAAGCTTATTTTCTTCCAAATACGGAATCCAATAAGATTGCTTTTTGTCGCGGGAACCATGACGATTCTAACCTCTGGGTTTGGCCTGCAAAAACAAGTTATCACTGCACCCCTTTTTTGAGACTTGTTTTAACAAAGTGCATTGACATAAAAAAGATTATAAAGGTGTTCTAATTTACAAAAGAGAAACACACCAAATACATATTTGAGAAATAATACCACATACGTATAGAAAAGCTGAACATCCCCAAATACACAATATTTTGGGTATGTGTGGACGTTTTTTTTCTTTTTCTGTATACCTTTAAAATAATAAAGTTGCAATTGTTCTTCCTAAAAAAGGTTTAAGAAGAACAATCTAATAACCTCAGGGGGACTAGCTTTCCAAGGTAGAACAGGTCAAAGTTTTGGCATACATTTGTTCTAAGAAAAAATCCCTCCTATATTTGTATGTACAATCATTTTCTTCTTGTACATTAGCCGTATTAGAGTTAATCCTAACATCAAATTAATAGATGAATTTCCTTTTATTTCCTTAATTCTTACAAGAAGGACTTTCAAATGCAGTAGCCTGATTTGGTTTCCAAAACACAACAATAATAGCTGAAAGCCTGTTGACCCTGTATATGTCTGTGTGATCTGCAAATACATCTATTTTGTTCTATTCAAGCACAAAAACTTTCTCATGTAAATATTCAATTGGCTGAAAAACATCTAACTCATTTATCATGAAGAATGTAATTGTTTCCTTCTCTTCCATTGTGCTGTCTTTAAATGTGACCTGCAGGCTCCCATTTATTTAACAGTTTGACTGCCACCTGCTGCTGGGCAACAACAACAACAACAACAATCACAAAAAGGAAACATTAGAGGAGACTTTACACACCCTCAAATCATGTTTCATGAAGATGAGTTCTTTTATTCATTTATCGAATTAAGTCCCACTTCACAATCATACTCATTAGTATTCATTGCATAATCTTCAAATGTGTTTTCTTTTAAATATATAGTGGCGAAGTCCCTCCCCTTCCGGGGGAGCTCCATTGGACCTTCTTTCGCAAAAATTATGTATTGAAGTCAATGGAGAGAGAAAGATTATCTTTCGATCCCTTTTGAATTGTGCCACGAATTACACAGTTTGTCAATTTAAAAGATAATTTTGCAAGTCAAAAAAATTAAAATGTGTCGTAAAACTGTGAAGTAACACATTTGTTTGTGTGAAACGCTGAATGAACTACATCTCCGGTCCAGCAGAACAACACACGTCACCAAGATGGCCGTCACTACTGTCTTGTCAACAAAAGGATTGACTACCCTCACTATCACCACAATGAAACACGTCCAGAAGAATGTCATGCAAAGCTGCCTGCCCGCCTGCCTTCCTTTGATTCTCTCTGAACTGCCTGGTCTTTTTAATGTTTAATGTCAACCATTTGTGCAGATAGCGTGAAGTAGAAAAGATCGCAGATGCTAATGTAGCGTTAGCATTTCTCCCCCGGGCTTAAATTGTGTATTATAGAATGATCCCCCCGGTGTGACAGTACTCTTCAAAGGGTTCACGAAATATGACTACTACTCTTACTGTTTAACATGTTGGGTTACTTAATGTTACTTCATGTTAAGGCTAATAAAAATGACAAGGCTGTAATGCTAACTAACGTGCTAGCTACTAGCTAGGTAGCTAACTTGATCCAACTTGATCAAATCTTGAACTTGATCCTTGATCCTGGTCCTTTCATCAGACGAGAAGCGAAAGAACTGAGGTTACCTACTGTAACCCCAGCTTCTATGAGTAAATGGCGCAGCCCTCTAAGGCTATCGCTATTGGGTAATCCCCCTGCGCCCCCGCGCAGCACTGAACACTTGTAGTCCAC
>NW_011333040.1:1616368-1648791 GCF_000735185.1 Notothenia coriiceps
ACAATAACATTTTTGATCTCCCCTGATTCAAAATACAAACATTATAACACATTATGAGGGTGAACAAATTAACATTGCTATTTTTATAAACTTATTATATTATATTCAAATTTAAATAATAATATTTCACATCCAAAGAAACAAAAATGTCTTTAACAAGCCATTAAACATATATAATAAAAAAGGAAATTCCCGAGAGGGAAATAGTTTCAGACAGAACTGAAAACAGAAAGCTGAACTTTTTTTAAACATAACAATAACACAAACTGAGTACCTCTAATCATTAACCATGTTTGGTATCCATTGAAGCCTAACTCTGTGTGAATTGCTGCCTAGCAACCGTGGGAAACGTTACCTCGTGGATGGGGGCTACCGAGCTATAGAAAGACAGTGGAAACCCGGAATCAAGTTCCATCCGTCCTGGATGTGGAGCTCTTTTTGATAAATGTTTAGACAAACTCGCTCAGGTGGTTTACACAGCCACTTTACATGATTGAACTGTTATTGCACTTTAGGCAACGAGCATGTGGTCACATCGAGACGGGTAAAGTTCTAACCAACCTCGGAGTGCGTTCTCCCGCCATCTCCTCCCGTGTGTTCTCGCTGCACGTAGCAGCTGCGTGGTTGGTAAACTGCCCCGCCCCCGCTCATAGACGCATTTTTTTGTCTTTTTGCATATTAGAACGAGTTTGGCCAGACACTAAGACCTGCGATATAATGTTTTTGTAAGCAGTAACACATGACATATTTCTTAAATGTCCTAGTACGATAAAAAGATCGGATACACGCTTGGGGCTTAACGGCGCGTAAACACATAGTGATGACGGTCAACACCGGGACGAATCCGACGAACTGAATTAGTTTGGCAAACTCATTTGGTCATCTGATTTTAAATCTATAACGTCGACTTAGTTGTTGCACCCCTATCTGAATTTCCCCTCGAGTTAAATAATAGGTTAATCTTCTATCTCTCCTCTGAACAAGAAAATGTAAAAAACGAAAAGGTTACATAATTTGTGCGCGTAAGAAAACCTCCTGACATGGCCCGATGGGGACAAGTGGGTAAAAATGGTGGCTGGATTTTTTAATGGTTTGTACTAGGGGAATGGGAAATTGGAAAAGCAAATGTATATTTGAATATTCCGACTTTCCAAAAAAAAAAAAAAAACGGTTTAACCGGATTGACCCAAGTATGTACATAACTCCTATAAAAAAGAAAAAAAAAAACTTGTGGAAAACATTTTTTAAAAAAACAGTTTTTAACTTTGAAACTTTTAATTTTTTCCAATAAACTATAGAAACCAAGTCGAATCTGTCAAATATAATATTGAAACTGGGGATCACAGTTTGAACAGTTTGACAACGTATACGGACCTAGCAGCTTTCAGTGCTTAAAACATAACTTGGTTTTCTGATGGATTTGGGACATTAACGAAAGTGACAGTATAACCGGACAGCGAGAGAAGAGATCAGCACACTTGCAGCTCTGCGCTGGTGAGGGAACCGGTGGAAGCGCGGAGCCACAACACACCTTTAGACCCAACACACTCAGCTATGGCGCTCGTCGTATACATTGCGAATTATTTCGCCATTTGATCATGTGTAATCAACTTAGGCCACCCTACCGAAAAAATAAAGTACTAACAATAAAAATATTCCATATTCGAATACCTGAAATAATTTTGGAATATATTTCAATATGAATCGTGTCCCATCCCTAGTTTGGTACATAACATTGCTGGAAGTAACGTTTTCGTTTCATATTAAAAATGTGTAATTGAGAGGTTTTTAAAGGCGTCCAAATTTTACTTTTACACCGGTGCAGGTAAGAAAATACTAGAAATATCCCCTGCATTAAAAAAAACACATTTTAAAGCTTTCTTACTAAACGTATTATTAAAACGTGTGTGTATGTTACAGTATTGTGGACGAATATGTTCTTAACAGTAACAGAACTAATTTGCCAGATAATGGTAAGTATTTATCTCACAGGGTTAACCCTTTAAACCATGAATAAGTGAACATTACATCAATATTGCAGAATGGTTTAAGATGGAGAGCTTATTTAAATGTCTTTACCTCTCGGCGGCTTAATAACACATTATGAATAGATATGCTAATTTAGTTTTGTAATGTATAGATCTTAATATGAAAAAAGGGTTAACTAAAAACATAAATATAGTACTTCAAAACTAAAACTTTCCCATTAGGAACCCTATCGTAGCGGCAGTACATTCTGGGGAATTATGGGGTTTTATTCTCAGGTTTAATTAGATATTCTACGAATTAGTTTTTGTTGATCTGACCACTGTCCTGCCACAAATCATTAAACTACCAAATAGTAAATTCAACAGTAATCCTAAAACCTACACAGTGTACAAAACCATAAAAACACGTATTGTTGTTTAAAGTGTTGAACACTCCTAGTAACTAGAGGAGTAACCCGTGACCCCTGGCATCAAACATGACGCAAACCCCCCTATTGGTTGTAAAAAGCATCGTTTTCGCCAGGGGGAAGCTTCTTTGGCGTCATGGTGAACGCCCTTATTCAGCTCGGAACCGCCCTCGAACTCGAAGCCGAAGGGCGTCCAAAAAAAATAATAATTTGAGAAGAAGAATCGAGAGTTTTTTATCGCTTGAAAATAACGAACAAGGAAAAAGGAAGTCCCCCCTTCTGTTGGAGGCGGCAAACAGCGGTCTGGGGGGAATTAATTTTCCGCCGCCAGCAAAGCTTGTTCCCTGTGACGGAAAGTGTAATGCCGCGAGCCTTGAGGCCGGGGTGTGGAGCCTGGGTGAACTGGGGGGAGCCGAGCAGCGACCGGGCAAACTTATCCGGCTCACTAAAGAGCCCGGAATTCCCATCACCTAATTACGTAACAGAGAATAGTATCTCTAACTGAAAGGGGACGGCTCAATTCCAAAAAAAATTCCAAGTCACGTGTCATTCACGACACAACACCCAGCGGCTCTCGGGGTGGACGCCCTCTCAGCCCTGGTCTGGCAGAAACACTGTGTAAAAGACACTAAAACGACGAGAAATGGTTCCTAAGTAACACATGTAGTGCATTGATGTGTTTCTAGTCTTACACATAGGTCCTTTTCCTGAAGCTTTGGTCTTCAACGCTTCCAACGCCTTCTGTTCCTCCTTCTGCTTCTGCTTGAAGGCAACTTCATCCTGCAAACACAAAATATATGTTATTATGTGCGTGCCTTTATCTAATAGTGTTTTATTTGTTGTCTCTGTGTTTACTTACATCATCCATTTCCTTGTTCTGTTTCTTGGGCGCCTTCAGGGGCTTCTTTTTGCCTCCTGTGGAACAAAGATAATACATGTTATAAAAGATGAATAATAAATAGATATTGTCAAGGCTGCAGTCCTCTGATGAATCAGAAAATGCTGAGTGTTAAACAAACACATAGATAAGACCTGCTATTTAATATGACATGAATCCAGAGCCTTAAAATATCCCGATAGTTCCACATATTACATTTTAATTAAAATTGTCTGTTGCCAGTTAACAGAATAAGAAACGAGGGAAATACACTTAATATTTGGTTTAAATTCACTATTCTAAGACTATTTATGAGCCGAATGTTACAGACGATGGCCATGAGTCCAATATGTATCTGAATACATCATTTAATTTATGTATACCCTTCCTAACAAGCAGAAACATATTAAAGCGTTAAGATTTTGAACGTGGTTTGGTGAAGAAAGAAGTCAACTCATGCTTTTGCCTTAAAGTCTCGCGAGAACTACACATTTTAGATGAAAGCAAGATTTTAACACGATAAGAAAAAGGGGAAAAATCCACTTAAAGTTTTATTAATATTACCTATAACAACACCATTTATGAGCCGAATGTTGCAGACAATCTCAGTGGCTCTAATATGATCTAAAAACATATATTTTTCAATGTATACACTGATTAACAAGCACATAATTAACCACTGCGGCAGATTCTAAACGTGGTTTGGTGCAAGCAATGACGTCATGAGACTCATGCTCTCGTTAGCATGCCAAGCTAACCCACCCAGTAAAACACGCTGCCTGCTGACAGAAACACATAAATATATATTTTATGATGACTATCAGATAAAAATCACTTCTCACCTTCTCTTCCGGACATTTTAAATCTGATTCGCAGTAGTTTTTAAGGAGAGAAAAATAGGTTTTGTGTTCTGCAGCCAGTTGTTAATGCGCGCTCTCAGGACCTCACAGTGAACTATAAACTGGAAGAAGAAGGACCGTTATATGCCTGAATGAAAATCAACCGTCACCAGCGCAGACCGTTGAAGCAGATTTTTGAAAACGGTCGTAGTGGCCAAACTGTGGTACTACAGCAAAAGTGACGTCACGTTGGCCAAAAATGACTTTTCCCTGTTGACTTACATTGGGGGAAGAGACGTCTGTAAATCAGCGTCTTATTTTTTTGTAGCTAAATTAACCACCCAGCACGAACGCTTTTATCGCCGTTATTTAAATCATTAGGGTCTAACATTTAATAAATGCACTAAAAGCTGAATCAAGAGTTATTTCGCCTCTCCATTGATTTGACTGAGCCAAGAGCGGGATATCGTGGGCGGGGCTTAATGGAAACTCAACTGCGCATGCTCCATAAGCAAAACGACCCGGATGCTGATGATGCATTTCTGGCTTCACGCGCCACCGAGCAACTGTCATAGGAATGAACGTCACCGCACTTTATACATCCATAATGCTAACGAGTTAGCTCAAATAAACGGCGTCCTTGTGACATGTATGCTCTGACAACACTGAGGACAACAGGTATATATGTTTAACTTCCTTGTAATGTAAGGGAAACCATCACATATTCTGTGTGTAATACTTTAAAGTGAGTTTACCGGTAACAACGTGGAGCTAAAGGCTAGCTCGGGCTGAAGCAGGAAATACACAGAAGTGACAGATAACCTTGGAGGAAAATCACTATTAAAGTTATATGAATTATGTTACACCCTGTACACTTCATTATTATCCTTTATGGCTGCTTATTGAGTTGGTTTATCTGTCAGTAATATGAGTTCGATGATGATAGGTCACCCTGTGGGAAGTCTTTCCTCATGTTTTGAGTGCAAAATGCTTATTAATCAGGTTTTCTCTTTTAGTTAAATGTGAACAAGAAATGTATATTTGTGGAATTTTTATGTTTTTCTCCCACATGTAAAGTTGAAACCCAACACTTATCAAATAAACTAAACTTATGTAACCCTTAATGCTCCCAAAAACATATATGTAATTAGTCAAAAAGTTGGTTTAAAATGTGTAGGATATAAACACAGACATATGAAAGTAGGATAAGAAGTCCTCAGCCATGTAGATAGATAAATACTTTATTCATCCCAAATTTGGAAATTAAGCAGCAGTGTTGTCAAGCATTAGACATGAGTTAAAAGTATTTAAAATATAGAATAAGATTAAAAAACAAAAATCAACATTAAAAATCTAGACATATTCACAGTACATGTATTTATCACTGGAGCATTTAAAAAATACACAATATTAAGAAAATACTGAATAAATACTGAATAAATGTGTAATATTTAACAGTTTTTTCCCTGGTTCATGTTCCAGATTATGTTCAATAGCAGTGAAACAGAGGCGTTGACAGTTTTGAAGCTGCACTCCTGACTGCTGCAATGAGGTACTTCTACTAAATGTCGTCCATCGGAAAAAGCTGATTTATCTGACGGCTGAATTTGAGGATTAACAACATTACTGTACATTTTACATTTATATTCATTCTAATATTTAATATTCCATTCCTCACATAGCCTACTTATGTATAATATCCTGCTTTATATTTTGCTACTGTAAATTTGTAATTCAACATATTTTCTAGTTTTTTTATAATGCTATTTGATTTCTATTGAGATGTTTACATTTTGGATTGTTTATTTTCTAGTCTTTTAATTTGTATTGTATAATGCCATGTCTTTTTATGCTGTACTTCTTATCTTATCTTATCTTATCTTGCTAAGTATAAAAATTACAGAGAATTGATGCACTCTCTTGATGCCATTCTTTTAATTTCTTAATTAGTAACGTTTCCAAAATCTTGATGTCCCTCCAGTTAGTTGCCGCTTTTGTGTAAATCCCATGTCTTACTTAATTGTTTTTGGGCTTCAGATAGAGCAGGTTCTGAGTAGGTCACATTGTAAATTTTCAGACTCTTATCAACTGTATTATTAAAAAGAGACTGGGGACATATTGAGCAACTGCCTTCACTGTTCCAGGTACAGAGGAGCTCAGATCTGTCTCCGGACTCGTGGCTCCGGCTCTGTTTCTCGCCTCTTCCTGCCCGGCAGAATCTCTCTGATCCGGACCTACAGCGCTCACCATCAGCCTGGCTCTCCTCCACCCACCCCTCCACAAACCCCACCAATTAACCCCACCCCTCCTGATGGGAAGGGCAACGCTGAGGTGGTAAAGGAGCGCGCCCTGGCTGCGTTACAGGTACAAACTAATATATAACATATTTTATTGATCATATACAACATCAACTGATTGCTTCGTGTGCCCAAGCAGAACGTCTTAAGTATATAAATGTATCTCCTAAAAAGGTTGAAAATGATCTTAATTACAATTGTATTGGTGTTAGAATGAATGTTCTTCTTTTAACTGTTTATAATCAAGATGGTTGTTGAAGTTTTTGTCTATATTTAATTTAATGTACGTAATGTATGTCAGAATTAATTTGTCGAGCTACCCTTACATCTTCCTAAAATTTAGATTATAGGTCAAGCTAGATTATATTTTAGGCTGCTGTTGCATATTACTAGTTCAAGGTTCTTTGTTTGTCATACGAACATTGCATTGTCTTATTTCATTCATACTGATTTCCCTTCAGACCTCTGCCAGTGTGCAAAATACAACGGGGTATTAAATAGGGCTGTGCATCCTCACTGGTCTCACGATTATCCTGTCTTCGATTCGATATCCCGATGCATCACGATTTTTTTCATGTAATCGTTTATTTGGCACGGACGATGCACTGTAATGAACTCTTAAACATTCAAATGTGTGAAGCGTAACAGTGCCAGATTTAGCTTTGAGCTACTTTCCATCCGCAGTCCCTCACATAAAACATTTAAGAACATTACATTTTACAAACATTGTAAAAACAAAATACATGATATGCAAAAGAGCAAGAGCAGCATACACACGTATTAACCACATGGCAGTACAATATAGCAGCTACGACATATAGAGTGCGAGAGCAGATCCCTCTGTGTTAAAGTGCATTTAGCGGTGATTACACGTCTGTTTGTTTCTCAACCATTCTTTGAGTTGATCTTTGAATACCAATTAATAACAATGCGTTGCATCCTCAGTTTTCTATTTTACTGCACATGGCTTCTTTTTCATCAATGAATACATGCAGTCAGATAAATATGAACTCCCTTTTATTATTTAGAAAGTGCTTCAGAAATCAATAACATACATTTCTTGACATTCAATTATAAACCAAAGTAAATCAAGTGTATAGCTCTAGCCTCCCTATATCTGTGTGAAATTGTTCCAACCTCTAAACAAAAAACTAATGCTCCTGCAGTCTAGCTGCAGCTTCTAGCAACGGTCTTCTGTTTAAAGAAAGGACACTGAATGTGGCATCTGTCTTACTGTTACTTAAATCCCATGAATGTATGAGATTAAGTTAGCTTCATTATATCTCAGTGATTAAGTGAATAATAAAGTTTCTATCGGGTCGCTATCAGCCTGTCACTCATTATTTTCAGGAGGGGGCGGGGCTTGGAGGAACGGAGGAGACGGTGATCGCGGAAGCTTTCCTCCTGCCTTCACAAACTTTACACAAGTATATATCGTATGCAAATAGCAAGAGGACATTCATACTCTGCAATCCAAGACTTAACTAAATTCACCAAAAACCTGACATGATTGTAAGGCGAGTATTTTTTTAAAACATAAGTCCCTGTGTGTCGGAGCCGCAGCGACCCGGAGTGATCCAGAGCGGGTCTGCTGTTGGTTCTGGACTGGTGTTCTTGTGTTGGTGGAGAAAGCAGACTGCTCCGTGTTTGGAGTGACAGAAAAGAAAACGTTATTGTAAAGCCGCGTCCGTAAAATCAGGAATCAACGTTACTACGCTATAATCGATTATCTTCCGTCACTGCATCGATGCAGAATCGTCCACGTGCGCATCGCGATGCATCGTAGAAACGATTCATTTCAACACCCCTGGTATTAAATGTCAATCAATGTGGCCTTAATTGTTTAACATGTTTCTTGTTGAAACCTGCAGAAAGCCTGTATTAAAACTATTTTAACGGTTTTGTTATAAACTCAGCATTATCATCTGAAACTGAAAAATATGACACGAAACTAAACAACTTTCCTCTCTCTCTCTTCTCTCTCTCCTCCAGCATGCAGGTGAGCTGGGTCATCAGTGGGGTCAAAGGTCGGCTCAGGCTGCCAGCTCCTCTCTGAACTATTGGTGGGAAAGATATGAGGAGTTTGTCGGGATCAACGAGGTCCGAGTGGCTCAAACCAGAGTCAATGAGGTCAGTGTGAAGCTGTCGGGAAACACTCACAGCTTGCGTCTGTTATTGCTGCCCTGCGTTTCAGACTTATTCAATTCACGGCTTTATCGTCATGTGCTCAGCAGCTACAGTGTAGGTGTGGCAAGGCACAACTGAAGTCTCAGGCTCCTCCAACAGAGCAACACGAATATATATAGAGGACATAGAGTAAATAAGACGGATAAAAGAGCATAGCCGTGGGAACATGTTTCAAATGGGGGGTGCTGTGGGGATGACACCAGGGCCGGTTTTGACCAATTTGCTGCCCTAGGCAAGATTTTAGCGGGCAATGAAAAACCTCTACAAAAGACCAATACACTACAAACAGAGAAACGTATTGACATGGAGGACAGCTTATATAAAAACGCTTCAAATGTATTTAGTATTGCATGAACATGTTTTAATTGGGGGGTGGACTTCACATTCTCTAGGGGGGTCCGGGGGAGCTCCCCCGGGAAGATTTGTTTTAACATTTTAAAGTAAAATGCTTCTATCTGGTGCACTTTGAGCGCCCAATTACTAGAGACTGATCTAGGGGGTACAACTCTAAACACCCATATGAAAAAGATCGGTTTGCATTTTAATAATCAAATAAGTATGTGAACATTTTCAATAACCTACCATAGCCAATAACAAATAAATGTAGGCTAACTTGTTTTATTTTTGTGGTTCATTTATATCTTATTTTACCAGTTAACATTTATTTATTTATGCATATTTTTAAATATCTCCAGTTTTAAACGATATTTTTGGTTTACTGTCCTATAGTATACATTGGAATGATTTCTACTATAGGACAGTAAACCAAAAATATCGTTTAAAACTGGAGATATTTAAAAATATGCATAAATAAATAAATGTTAACTGGTANGCAGTTACGGTTGCCTACTCGGTATTTATTTGATGTGTCTTAGTGTGATGTGTGGATGAGTTCTAAGGAAGTCTCGTCTACATCTTATGTTTTGGAGAAACCTGTTAACCTAAGCTAATGAATAACTTTCTGTTCGATTTTTACATTGTGGAACCTTTACGTCAGAATTATGAAAAATTACGAAGTAATCAGCGATTTAACTAATAGTTGAAAATTAGAAACAATTCTTGGGCGCCTGTGCGGACAAATACAAAAGTTGTAAAGCAGTTACTGTTCCTACGTCGCTCTTCGACCTTTCGAAATTTCGTTTAAACGTGAACGAGTAATATATAGCCACGTTGACGGGTTTGGATTAAACGGGACCATAATTATTACAAATCATTGACTAACTAAGTGACTAACAACGGGAAGCAAAGATCGAATAGATGTAGTCTTTACTCTACTCCTGTTACCATCTTCAGGTTGCGCATTCTTGTCGTCTTACAATTTGGTTACATAATATTAAATAAACCGATTTACCCAAAATATCATATTGGACATTATCACAAACGATTTATAAAAGGTAGGTTAGAAGAATATACGGTCAGCACTTTTCGTTTCTGACCCTTAGCCCAGCACATATTCCGTAAAGTAGAGGAGTGTTCGTTAGTTTGCACTTGACGACTAAAGGAGATTTTGGACAGGACTCGAGGTTTATAGGGTGGCAATCCTTTTTGTCACGACACTGTAAAGAATTCAGTGTCCTGCTATTGTCGATTCGTTCGTCTACCACAATCTCCCTTGTGGTGACTTTTCGTTTCATTCACGAGTTGTGTGGTGAAACAATTTATTTATTAAACCTGAGTTTTGCGACCGCCACAGATATTAAAAGAACACGCGTCAAACTTCTTATACACCTGTTTCTCTCATACCCCACCTCATGAGAGACCCTCCTTCCACACTTAAAACTATCTGCTCCGACTCCATCCTGGTCTAGCCTACACCCCATCGGCATACGACAACCTTCACACTAACGTCCCTACAAGAACACTCTCCACCCCGACCGCACCAATCCACAGTTGATACTCAGCATACCAACCACTTATACGCGCTACTCGCGTACATCGCTCGGCTTCCGCAAAGTTACCTTTCCATTCCATCACACGCGAGCACATCACATCACAGTCACTATCTACAACCCTAGACCAGGCGTCATCTAAAGTCACTCGTACTGCAGCGTACTCGCACTCCAACAACGCGCTAGTTTCAACATCACCTCTCACTGCCATATACACGTCATCCTCAACAGACCCACTACACCTCACTCCCACGCTCGCTCTATCACGCACGCGCTCCTACCACCACCCTACATCCTCACATCACCTAACGTTCAACCACACAACACCACACACCACACTAATACACACCACACCCCAATCCCACATCATCGCACTCCCTATCTATTTCCTAATCCACCATACCATCCCACCTTACACTCAATCCACATCCATATACCTGCTCGTAGTCCATCAACAACCACTCGAGTCACCCCACTCCATGTACTCACGGACTAACCCACAAGCATCACTTCATACTAGGGTAGCACATCTACACACAATGAACGAAACTACAGGTTACCTCAACAAAAGCAACTAGCGATTCACCATGACTCTACACGCATCTACGCAATCATTAACCAACTTTCGAGTGCAGGTCTATTCAATCCATCTACATCACTCATACAGTTCATACGCACATCACATCATCACACAACGTGTAACAACACATTTCCCCATGATTATAACAGAAGAAGGAGATCAAAAATAAAGGGACAGACACACAACATCCAAAAAGACTGCAACTACACGGACACAGTAACAGAAATCCACCGACGCCAAAGCGAAAACAAAGAGGTTAATTTCGTGCAAATTTACCGAATCTATTGCCCTTGAACAGAAACACATCTTCCGCCAAAAACTTGAACCCGGACAAATCCTGTCACAAGTCATTAAGTCATTAACCGACGATACTCAACTCACAATCGGTACCATTCCATGACACAGGACACAATCTTAGTGATTCATGACAATCCAATAGCTTTCATGGTTACAAGACCTCCAACCCACCCAGGCTAACGTAAACTTAAGCGTGGGGCATTTAAGAACTATTCAACAACACATACTCGGCGTAACGACACATAACGACACCGTAATCGTACAAACAACTGTAAAATGCATCGTAATCCGGCGGGGAGCGTGGTTGCCTCCTCTGATTGACTATAACATATTAGACCGAGTTGGTCATATAATGTTTAAGTTAAGACCTCGCCACCTCCTGACTCCTCACCAGTCGGCAAAACCTCTCAAAAATGAAGACTTTACCAGCGAAGTCACACTCAGCACGACTCGAAGCGTCGTAACAGAGTAGGGATGATCTCTCGAGGGTACGAGCGAGTTGAGACCGTCTGGAGGTTCAGCCATCGAAAGTCACCA
This sequence comes from Notothenia coriiceps, assembly GCF_000735185.1. Lineage (NCBI taxonomy): Eukaryota > Metazoa > Chordata > Actinopteri > Perciformes > Nototheniidae > Notothenia > Notothenia coriiceps. The sequence continues at coordinate 1,628,267 of NW_011333040.1, forward strand.
CACCATACCCATCACCACATCACACACACCACAACCATCATCATAACCATCACAAACCACCACCTACACACCCGATCACACACCATCACTAGCGGGCACTTTCAACAACGCCAGCGGATTCGCATCTTCTCTCTTCCAGCAGTCGCCGAGTCAAACAGATTAGACGACACACTCTGACAAAAAGGTCTACACATTACGTCACCATACACACTCTAGACATCAGAACCTACAAGCATTTATACCCCCACTACGATCTTCACGACCGTGCATTCACGAGCCCGTTCACCATTCATTCATCCAGGACATCGCACGCTCACTGCTTGATAGCGTGTGAAGGTCCGTTTACGCCGGTTGCTAAGCAACATCGTTATGGGGAAATACAAGTCTGCGTCCAAATGGTTGGAAGATAAGGAGGAAGGACAATCAATACTGTATATAGTGAATGTGAGGTAAAGTGTGTCGCCAAGGTAACCGGTTAAAACTCAAAGTGGCGATGAGGTCTTAAAATATATGGAAAGGGTCTTAAAAGGTCTTACATTTGACTTCAGGGTTCCTGCATATACCCTGATAATGTATGGAAACATTGTCGAATAGTCCTGAAGACATTGATTGGGAACATTGTTGTCAGAACCTGGTGCTGCCATGTTTCCGTAAAGCTCATTCCTCTGCACTCCAGATATTCCCTCTGATACCTAGCTAACGTCATTAGCTCGTCCATTAGCCAGTGACTTTTTTACCCAGCATCCTCTGTGCCTTTCTCCAGATTTCAGTGGGGGTATCAATTGCTCTGACCACCATGCTAGCCGGCTGTAGCGTGATTAGCTGTCCTTGGTGTAAACACGGCAGCCAACCAACAAAACATCTCTAAAAGAAAGCTTAGTGAGGGCACAACGCTCATGTGATCAGTCAGGCAGGAGACAGGCAACAGTTAAGGCAAACTTACTGGAAAAAACTTGTGGAATATAAATGCACACTAAAGGGTCTTTGAGCATGGTTTCTCTCAGTGGTCGTGCTGTTCTGTTATGTTGAATGTTTGTTGTTTGTTTTTCACGTATCGTGTCTTGATATTTGTCCATGTTGATGTTACACATGGAGCTGCTGTGATGCAAGTCAAATTTCAGACTTGATCTGACCATTAAAGTTTATCGGATTGTATCGTGTTGTTCTGCCCAACTTTCTGACACCTATTTGAGAGACAACCATGGATACTAAAGTAAACTCTCGGTTGTATTTCCCTGTCAGCGAGTTCCCTTCTTCCTGCTGTGAGTCAAACCAGCGCAGTGTGAACGTGCCTCCTCACCTGAACCCTTCTGTACCCGAACTTTCCAAATAATTACCTCCCCATGACTTTTTCTTTGTGATTCTTCTCTTGTCAATAATGCACCTGAAATCCATTATTTAATATTTTCTCTTCTCTCTTTCTTTCTCCTCTCCTTTAGGTGAGTTTCAGTCAACAACGTGTGGATTATTCCAGTCAGCTGTGAACTCCTGCTGATCCCTCTGCATTGCCTTTTCCTTGTATGATTCTGCCATCAGGTTTGAAAGAGATTGGCCCTTTTCGCTATGATTCGCTGTGATTTTGATCAAAGGGAAAAGGCAGAGAGTGCACAGAGAGATGGCTTCATGCGGGGGGGAGGACTGTGGAGGTCTCTCCTCTGCAGCCCTTGGCTTGAGACATATGGAGATAAAAGTAAATGTCAATGGCGACTGAGAGCTTTGGTCTTTGTCCGGCGATCGTGGCGTCCGTTGTCTCGGCTTGACTTGATCTCTGTTGACTCTGTTAGCTTCCAGGGAAACGGACGTCTACTGTATTTTACAGAGTACTTGTTATTCAGAGGTGTTGCTCTGCAGCTTTGAGTGTTTACTGCAGAATGTGGGCTGTTTACTGATTACTGCTGACTACAAATGGAGAGTAAATCACACCATAAATATGCTTTTCTTAGCAACATTATTTCTGAGGACGTTGAAGTGGTTCAGTTTTTCTTGCATCTTTCTGGAGTGTGTTAGTACGAACATCTCTTGACCTTCTTTGAAATATTTCATTCAAACATGAAATACTGTGTTAAAGAGCATTGATGGGGTTTAGGGTTAAACTCGTATATTGGATCAGAAAAAGTGTAGGGTCTAGGGATGCCAGAAACTGACCATGATCAAAATCGGACAGCCCTGGCGAATATTAATCGATTATTCGCCGCCCCCTCCCCCATGGCCATTTATAATTATTAATACTATTATTAGTATTAGTCTATATTTTGGTCGAAACTAAGCCAGGAAAAAAAAGAAAAGCATAAATAATAATAAAAATATAAATAAATAAAATCGAATTTTAAAAAATAATTTTCGATTATGGAGTCTGTAACGAATATTCGAAAAATCTAATAATCGCTGGCATCCCTAGTAAGGTCACTTCTCAGCCTGCATTTAGTATGCATGAGCCTACGTTCAGATAAGTGAGTCCTATATGATTCAACAGGGGTTCAAAATATGTAATCAGCATTGCAGAATACAATCAAAGCAGTACATATACTGTATATAGTTGAATCCTGTATTGTACAGTATGCCAATGACATTTCAAGCAATACTTATATGGCAGGATTTTGCTATTAACAATGCGAAAAAAAACATATTTCCCTGCTTTTTTACTACATCATTCCGATGACTGGTATCGAATTCTTTCTCTATTTTACATCTAAATAGTTTGACTTGCAGTGTTCTGGTCCTTGCACCATTCTCTTGCACTTGTTCACTGGCATTCCTTCTTGAACTATTACATTTATTTGAATGTCTTGATTGTGTTGTTATTGTGCATACGACTACCAAGCCTTTGAATATGTACCTACCTGAAGGTTGCATTGTTAGCGGAGTAAACAGTCTTGTAGATCTAACACGGAAAGTATTGTAGATTATTAACTTCAGTGGCTATCGAGAAAACCAGGAACAGAGATTTCGTGGATTCAGTTTTTCCATCTGTTCCTGAAGAACTCACTGAGTTGTTGTTATTATTAAACACAGTACAATACACACTAATACATGGGACCGGATCTATACACCTATACATATATACATACATGCAGTGTTGTGTTATATGGAGGGATGTCAGAGCGAACACTGAAATGGTAACCTTCAATTATCGCCCTTAACTGTTTCATTCATCCACACACGACAGACTCACTGATAAGTATGAGGGTGAATGTAACCAGGTTTGAATGAGACATATCGCAGTGTTCAAAAGAAGTGATTTATACACTTTCAGTTTGTCTTTTTATGAGCATGCATTTCATGAATATGATCTGCTGCCACTTGTCTGTGTGCTCAGACTTATCAGCATTACTAAAGAGTAATTAGTGCATAAAAGAGATGCAGACTACAGTTATACAACCTGTGTTTACACTACAGGTCCCCCCACCATTTAATGCATGATGCTTGATTACATTTTGGATCACCTTGCTACATAAATTTGTATTTTAATGAGCGAAATGAGGCAGGAGATTAGCAGCTTAACTGCTTCCCGTCAGAAGTATTACATGATTAAATTAATGTTACATGATCCGGGGGATAAATTAATCCTAAAGTGATTTGATTTTTAAAAGGAATACAAGTAAACAAAGTGGGTGTGATGTAACACGTTGACGAGAAAGCAGGATGGTTTTATCGGTGACCCCCATACCTATTGGCATTGACTTTTCTACCTATGGAGAATTTGTGTACATTTCATGGAGATTGCTCCGGGGTTAGCTGAAAGCACTTTAACCAACAAGAGAATTCACCCTGCACATCCTAATGATCCCTGTTTTCCTTTAGTGTCAGCTCCAGGGCAAACGTAGCATTTAAAAAAACAGCTTTCAGAATATGTGTGACAGCAATCATCAGTACACAGTAACACTATCAACACTTTGAGGTGTGGTAAACATTGCTTCCTCAAGAACAGTGATTTACAACCAGTGATGTAGCAGAGGTAGCGCAATAAGGGATTAGTTCATATGAGACAGGATAATGAAGTAGCAGTAGTAGTAGTAGTAGTAGTAATAGTAGTAGTAGTAGTAGTAGTAGTAGTAGTAGTAGTAGTAGTAGTGGTGGTGGTGGTGGTGGTGGTGGTGGTAGTAGGTAGTAGTAGTAGCAGTAGTAGTAGTAGGAGGTTGCAGTGACAAGATTAACAGCGATGGATCCATATATTAAAAGACTCTGAACTGGGTCCTGGACAAATGTCTAAACCAGATGAAGAGCCTATTATAAGTGGAGGTCAAAAGGAATAAAACACTGTAAGCTTGAGGCAATACAAGCTTTATGTCCAAACAAAACACCGTCCGCTTCAAAACAAGAACATTGACTATTTCACAGCATGAACACTGTCAACGCTGACACTTAACCCCTTGTCATTACATGTTCATTATAAGCTGTTCAGGCTACAATCTGACATTTTGTAACTGTTTGTTTGTTGTTGTGCAGCAGGATTATTTAATTGTTAAAATATATATAGGAAAACACTACTGTAGAAGATAAGATTAAGTAGCCCCTTAAACTGTGTCATAGTCTTTCAAAATCTAATTTAATTGTGCCATGAATCAGAATGAGAGATATTTTATTCATCCCGCAGAGGGGAGATTTACTTTGTCACAGCAGATAAAAGGTATTCAATAAAAAGGTAAGCAAATGTTAATAAAAACAAATACATAAAACAAAATAACATAAAAGTAGTGATGTGGCAGCCAGCAGATGTAATTTAGTCGATCAATCTTTTAAAAGAAGCCACTGTGAAGTAACGCTAGCAGGATTTGCAGATGCAATTCTCTCACAATAAAAAGTGATGTATTGGTATAATATGTTTTCCTTTACTCGGCCCTGGTGGTTAAGACCAGTTTCTCCTTGCACATACACACACATGCTAACACACACACACACACACTCCAGTGGTCATTAAAAGCGCTCGTCACCGGGGGCATATCCCTGGCAGCACCTGCCAAGGCCATTATCAGCCACCCTGTCCGAGCTCGGCGCTTTGGCATACATCTGAGCAATTAGGCCAGATTATTGGCAACCTTCCTTGGCCTTGCCCCATTATCAAGACCACTAATTACTGGCCGTGTTCAGCGCTTTCTCTCCCTCACTCTCTCCGGGACAGGCAGGGCAAAAACATGGAGGTGTATGAGTGAAGGTGGAGGGTTTCATTAGTGGCACCAACAGAGAGGAGGGGACGCCTTCCATTGGAGACACCTGTAGTGTTAGTGTAGGATCCCAATGGGAACTACAGAAAACTGATGCTGGTGTTTGGTCGGTGTGAACGCCAACAAATATGGATTAAAGATGACGAATTATGCTCATTTCAAGGTTCATATTTGTGTTTAGTGTCTCTACTGGGACATGTTTCCATGCTTTAATGTACAAAAAGCTCTTTATTTTTCTCCCTTAGCCTATCACATGCAATGTGTTCGAACGCGAGCCAATAGAAGCTTGAGTGTTACATAGTGATGTCACTAAGTTTTGGAAGTAAACAGATAAACTCCCTCTGGAGGGAACACAGGGATTTTATGCTTTGCAGACCATTTACATGCACACAAACTAAACGGAAAACAAAACCCCAGAAAACAGAATAGGTTAGTCGGGTAAATAGGGCAACAGGAAATACTGATGTCACCATGAACTAGAAGCATTTCGTCTTGTTGTTTAATATATACATATAACAAGCTGTGCTGTCTCTGTGCATGAAGACCCCTCATCAGTTGTTTTTATCATATTTGATGATTTTTAACTGCACCCCTTACCATCATTGCTCCACCTCGTGGATCGATAAAACATTGTAGCTGGTTTCCATATAACGCACCAAAGACACAATTTACTTCATCGGTAGGAGATTTATTTTTCCTCAAAGGAGCCTAACAGGGACCCGCCAAAGGCCTGTGGAGGTCCGACCACTGGAGAGCGCCCATAATGAGTGTTTCTATCTGTATTTTCTCAGAAGAAGCGTTGTCCAGATGTGATCACGGAGAGATTGAAGTGTTTTCGTGGACTGCTGCCGCTGAGGTGTTGGCTCTCTGTTGCTTTGGGCTGAGTGGCAAATCATGCCTTCTGGGCAATTGCAGCATTAATGGAGAATGGCACACAAACAGGGCACATATGGACACTAGCATGCACACTCAGAGGGACCTCACACCCCCATATGTGCACACACAGAGACACACGCATGCAGTGTACACGCCTCCGTAACTCAAAGTGTTTTGGCCCAGAGTGCATTAGAGCGAGATGGACAACATAGAATTGTATATCAAATAAAAAAAAGACTAATTGGTCAGTTTGTGGAGACGTTTGTCCACAAAGCACATGCTTCATATGGAGGACTGCTTCATAAAAGCCCTCTTCAAAAGCACTGCAATGAATGGAAACAGATTTTTAGAGGTCTTTAAAAAGCTATTTTAGTTTGTAGATAATATACGAAAATAATCCAGCTAGGGGAAAGATACTCTTGTGTAATAAACCATATTAACATGGAAATTGGGCTTGCATCGCTGCCATCCTTCCACTTTAAGTGCATTAGCAACAAGTTAGAGAAGGTCTCTTTCCCCCCTTCACCTCCTCATCCATGGAGCGGATCATCAGTGATATACAAACAGTTTACAGTTCCCTCTTCTTCCTCCCCGCCTCCTTTGTCTTCCCGCTACTAAACCCCAACATGGCTTCAGTCCCACGTCCGGTTCTTTATTTCTGGGGTCTAAACCATAGTGGAAAAAATCTGCTGTGCTGCCCTGGCTTTATTCTCTCTCCTTTGGCTCCATCCGTCCCTTCTTACCAATAAAAGCATGTGTTCGGGACTGTTTCCCGTCGCTGAACCGATTACATTCTCCCTTCCAATAAGCGGAGCCGCAGTTCGCCTGCAGGAGAACCGAGGGCCCTGTTTCCAGCAGCGCTTATTTGTTTCAAAGGGCATTGCTTTCTCCTGCCCAAATGAAACAAATTAGACGGAATAAAACCCCTCCAGTGTTCAAATAAACCTCTCTAAATATGCATCGGGCGAACACTTCCTCCAGAGTCCTCTGACACAGCCAGGACTGCTGGACCTTTAGCCACCAGGGAGAATTAATAAGCCTTCATTTCCATTCCTTCCCTGGCTCCCTGCTGTGCTCGGTCTGCTGCAGAGGAAACCAGACTGCATGAGGAAAGAGAGGGTGATGGTGAAGGTGGGAACACACCTCGAAATGTTAGCTTCATAATCCACCCACTCCCGGACGTTTCCTGAAAAAACTCCCCTCTGATATCTGACCTTTGCTGAAGGTAATGTCAGGTCTAAAGGCGATACGTCCGCTCTTAGCAAGTCTCCAGACCTTTTACTAAGCTTCACTTTTTCTCCAGGCAGATGAATGAAGGGGATAAAAGCAGACCTGTGTGATCCAGCGTGTGTGTGGTTGTTTTGGCTGGGAAGGAAAGGACAAGGGCTGTGGGAGTATTAAGAGATAAACAGGACATGGGTAAATAATCAAGCCAATATTCTTGATTAAATCTCATTTGTCAGGATCCAGTTTTTATTAAAGATTAAAGTCCCCGATGTTATTAGAGAGACAATTAGACCTCTCAGATGCCATCGCCGTAATGCACATTAACCATCGATCTGAAGAGACCTTATTATGCTTTTTCGGGTTCCATTTCCTGTCGTGAGTTATATAGGTTTGTGTGCATGTAAAAACTATTTAAAGTAGAGACACTACATACTGATATACACCTGAACATCAGCAGGAGAGGACTCTTTAAAGTAGAGACACTACATACTGATATACACCTGAACATCAGCAGGAGAGGACTCTTCAAGACGTATCTCAATAATATTTTACGTCCTCCAACCATTTGAACACTACTAAATTATTAATGATTTTGAAAAACGATGGTACGACTAAAACAACTTTCAATAACGTTTTGTTATTTCAACAATAGGTACATCATATAAATGTGATTTTGACGGAGCATATCAAAAGTGCTGTGAGCTCCTTTGCAGTGCCTGCCTGTGATTAAGTTGTCTATATGTCATGTTGTTTGTCTTGAGTCATCAGGGGACATGTTATTGAAACATTTTAACAGCTTAAACACTGTTTTCTTAATCTCCACGTTTACTAATAGTTATTGAATAAATGCATAGAAGCTCAGCCGTCATGTTGTCAGTGTGTCACCTGAGGCAGCTCCCAGAGGTGTGCTTTTATTTAAAAAGCCTGCGTGGGATTTTCTATGCATACGTGACCACATTGATGTGATTCTGCATCTATTTCCCCGCGCCTTCATTTGCTTTCTCTTAACATAACAGCATTGTTTATGAAGGGCCCCTCTTCTAAAAACACTTGAGAAACTTGAGAAAAGTTGGGTGTTGAAAGGTTGAAGAAGAATAAAAGCCTTTCATCTTCACTGAGAGTCATGTGTCAAATTGGGAGGGCCCCCCCGCTGTGTTTTTTAACCTTTGTCCGTTCGGGGGAGATTGAAAAATGGCCGTATCTAACATTTAGTTTGCATCTGCCCTTCTCTTTAAAAACGACCACATGGTGCAGCGACAAAGCGGCATTTTAATGTGCCTCAGATGAATTATCTATAACTATGACTGAATAAATCTTTAATCGCTGTAATGAACTTTAGAGTATGGATTCAAAAAGCCATTTAGCTGATAAATGACCCGCGGAGGGCTCTGATACCAGGATAAATCATAAGAGGCTGGGGTCCTCACTTATTGTTTTTTTCACCAAAGATTTGAATAATTGACTTGAGAGGAATAAGCAAGCTCTGAACACGACTCCTGATAAGCAATAAGAACAAGCTTGGCGTGATAGAAATAGACAAAAACACTGAATTAAGTGCTCGTCCCAGAGTTAGCTTCAAAAAGATGATTAGCATTTCATTGGAAAACGTCTGCCGTTTACTTACAATATTAAATCTAGGCTTTCTTAATCTCTTAAAGTGTGGAAAAGTAGAAAGTAAGAGATCTTGGAATTACTCCTAAAACACATGAATGAGTCAGCATTTTAGCATTTTCAATTTCCTCGTCTTACTTTCATTTGTTTTGTGAATGTGTTTTTGGTTGTTAGCCTGGAACAAGATCTGTGGTTAACACAAGCTGAAGACATTTTGCCGTCAGTAAATACCCCACTGGTGAATTTAAAAATGGCGGTTGCTAACAAGTGTCTAAATGAGTCGACTAAACTTCATCGCGCCCAACATTAGCCTCCTTTAGCTTAGCGGTGGTGACGTGAAGTCATGTGACCGTGCTGTAGTTCCTTTATAGCCCAACATTAGCCGCCTTTAGCTTAGCGGTGGCACCCTGAAAAGTCATGTGACAGTGCTGTAGTTCTTTTATAGCCCAAAATTAGCCACCTGTAGCTTAGCGGTGGTGACGTAAAGTCATGTAACCGTGCTGTAGTTCCTTTAAAGTGGTTATAAACATTAGCTTTTTACTCCAAAAATCATAAAGTGGTGTTAATATGTGGAGATTATCCTGCTGAACGTGTTTGTATCATAATGTTTGTTTGCCACAGAGATTATTGTCTTCAATAATCCAAACTCCAATACAAAAATCCCATTTTCGTTTTGTACCGGGAGCCCTTGTGATGCTAACTTCAAAGTCTGCCTGCAAAAATATGTCATCTATTGACCTTACACAACCACATTGTATCTTCACTGCCTAAATCTCCTCCTGGCATGACAAACAGAGAGCTCTGCAGTGACCCTCCTATTACAGAACCACGTGATTAGATCCTGCTTAGCTTTCCAAAATGAGAAGCTAAGATCAAGCACTTCATCTAGCTGTTTTGATTGACCAGACCCCCACTAGCACATGTCATGTTTAATACCTGCCACCATGAATTGCTCGCATTTGTCACAATGCTTTCAATATAGGCCTACACAAGAACATATATAAGACCCCCGTCTCATTTCTGCCTGTGTCAGCAGTTTTTGTGTGTGTGTGTGTGTGTGTGTGTGTGTGTGTGTGTGTGTGTGTGTGTGTGTGTGTGTGTGTGTGTGTGTGTGTGTGTGTGTGTGTGTGTGTGTGTGTGTGTGTGTGTGTGTGTGTGTGTGTGTGTGTGTGTGTCACGTTTAGAGCCAAGCTCATATTTCAGCGGGGGGAGTGGGATTGTGTCACCTGTATATATTATGTTTGTCATTTTGATGTATAGGTTGACAGAGGCTTCATCCATCCACAGCAGAAGGAGCAGTGACCGGCCGGTGGTCCTGCTTCCTCAGCTGGATTATTTTGTGGGATCTTGATTTTTTGCAGAGCTGCAATATGCCAGTAAATGAGCCACAGAATGAGAGCTGGGCTGCATGAGTGTTAGAACCAGCGGGGCTAATCTTGGCGGCCACACACCATCAGCTGTACTTGCTTTGTTGTGCGGTGCATGTGTTTCCTTTTCAAAGCCGCAGCAGCATGATGTATAATGGCACGCGGCAAATGTCAGTCACGTCATTTTGACAGTTTTACAAAGCAATTTGTGCTGGCCTATTTACCTGAAATAGCCTCATGGCTTATTTACAAGATTCTCAATAAATGTGAACATCTTCTGAGCTGTAAACAAACAACAAAGTATGAAACATGCAGCTCCTTTCAACCAACTAACATTTCTTTGGCCCTGGCTCAGAAACACTATACATCACTATCACTTACGTATTTCCTTTCTTTCTGAAGATGAATCGCTCTCATAGTTCCTCTGCAGAAGCTTTTCTTTTATGTAGAAGTCGGAAGCATTGATGCACAGGCGGTGAACCGACCTCATTTGAGCTTTGCTCTGCCAAGCGTCGGTTTAAGATGAAATCACAAGAACCCCGAATGAAACACGTGATGCTTCTCTTTCCCTTGTGGGACAATCACTTTGGAGGATTGCACCCACTACTCCAACATCCAACATTATATCTCCTTTTTGCTTTGCTTATGAGAGCCGTGTCCATCATACACCCCCATATCCAGCTAAATTAAAATCTAAAACACTGAGTGCTTCTGGTTTCCACGGTGACATTTTGAAATGAGCCATTTATTCTACATTTGGACCTGTATTTGTTTTAGTTATTGCCGCCACCGACTATCAGTGGCGTTCCCTTCATATTGAGGGGAGGGGAACATTAGATATTCAGAGAACACCGCTCTTTACTGACAAGGCGGTGCAACGCTCTCCGCAGGGGCTGAAAGGTGCTCAGCTTTGACAATTACTTGGCTCAAAGTGACTGAAAACAACAACGACTGAGATGAAGCAGAGCCAATAGCATTCGGCGGAGAAGCCGTTAAACCAGCGGTGCCAATTCCCTTCACTGAGGAGCTGTCATCTCGCCAAACGATGCGCGTCACTAGCTTTCACTTCCCTTCATTTTTTCCTGATTTACAGAGCTGTTTCTGCATCTGAAATCCTACTTATTACAATCTTTGAACTCTTGCAGAGATGTTTTTTTCCACGGGTGGAGATGACTGACAGCTTGCACACACTTTGGGAATGTAGTATTTTGTATAGGGGAGAAACTCATGTGGAACACGGTGTCAACGCACGCAGGGTATAGTCGTGAAATATCTTGGCTGTGTCGAGAGCTTTGTAGAACATGCTTATCTACTCTGAGCGTGGTTGAGTAGTGACTGGTCGCATGATACTGTACACTTTATTCAAAAAAATACACGAAAATACCCGGATAAAGAACTCACCTCCAGTAACTACTCCAAGAAAAATGGTGATGGTTCCGAAAAAATTGAAGTTACCATCAACTAGCTTTTTATGTAAATATATATAGAAGAATGTGTCAAAATGAACATGTATGGAAAACTAGTAACGCCAACAATAATAAAAAATACATTTTCTCAGAATTGTGACTTTTCCTGCCTTTTTCTCAGAATTCCGATTTTTTTTCCTAAGAATTAAGATTTCTTTCAGAATTTTACTTTTTGCATTTTTTATTTTCTTGCTTGGAATTTCATTTTTTTCAGAACGTCATTATTTTTTTCAGAATTTCACTTTTATTCAGAATTTCACTTTTTTTCAGAATTTCACTTTTTCTGACAACCAAAGATTATGGAAGTAATATTGTCCATAAGCATGCAGCCTTGTTCCAGTGCTAACACCCACCACTACAGTAGGAACATGCAACAACTCATGCTATGAAACACAACATTAAATAACGTTATATTTCCCCGTGTGTCTGGGGCTTGCTGGAATGTGTTGAAGGTGGAACACGGCATCAATGTCACATATTATTCCAGCTGCGGGAGGATTGAATGTGAGCCCCTTCATTCATATTCCTCATCGTTTGATTTCCACTCAGACTATTGAATGGGAAATTAGCAAAGGATACTTACGGATCCAATACACATTTAGAACAAATTGCTCTCTTTACATAAGACTGCTTTGGGTCCTCACATGCTCTGTTCAATTAAAAGAAAGGGATACAAATCCACCTGAATGGCACCTGACTGCCCCCCTTTTATTAGCCCACCTATCTACACATAACAGACCCTTATAAAGCCGTTGTTCCTCATGCTTTAGTGTGTGATTGCAACGTTGGGCTTTATCATAATGCTGTAGCTTTAGTCCTTGCCACCGCCAGTCTTTATGTGTCCCCTGAGTTTGTGGGTGGAGGTTTTTTAACAAGGCCACTCAATTTGTCTATCTGTCTCCTGCATGGACGCTCATTCATTATTTACAGGCCTGCTTTCTAGATTTGTACACACACATGCTTCCATCAACGTGTGTGTCTTACCCATCTGCAAACACACATGGAATCACACAGTTACACATGCAATGCTGATGTATTGCTTGTAAATGCTACAGACACACACACACACACACACACACACACACACACACACACACACACACACCTCCTCACATTGGCCATGCTGCTGACATGGCTCTAGCTCAGATTAGATTGGACCTGCTGCAGAACAGAATAAATAATTGAAAATATATTCAGCTGCAGAGCAATTAAGAGCTTTAGACATGATGTTTTGCGGAGTAAGCAACACGTTCGGTAGCTAAAGACTTGAAGAGCACATGGGTATTGTTTTTGTTTATAGGATACAGTAAGCCTTGCATTTATTACAGAAAAAGCTTTCCAGGCTTTGCAACAAGGAAAACATTTTTCAAAACCAATTATGAATATCTTTACTGACTGGAATTGATCAAAAATAGATAAATACAATTTTTTATTTCATTAGAATCATTTTTATTTCAAATAGTCTGAATGTGCTAGCTTTATTTAATTTTTTATTTAATGTTCTTAAAAGTCTTGAATTATTGCATTTCCTGTTCCTGTTTAATGGCCTTATTATATTGGAGTAATAATGACTGACCTGTTCAGTTATTGAAAAGTAACGCACGGCACAAAGGCTAATCAACCAAATGGAAATTAATCATTTCTACAACCGCAAAAAGTCTCGTAGGAAGGAATGAGTTTCTACTAACCCTCAGGGAATTTAATAATCCAGAAACACACCAACCTTATGAAAAATTGAATATGAAAAAGAGCAATTTATATTAAATCTCAAGGGATTTTTGTGTGTGTGTGTGTGTGTGTGTGTGTGTGTGTGTGTGTGTGTGTGTGTGTGTGTGTGTGTGAACAAATCATAAGCTAAGAGGATTCATTGCATCACATTGTTTTAATAAATAAGACGGCAGAACATGGACTATTAAAAGAGGCAAATAATCATTTGTGTGTTTAGATGGAATTGAGATGCCGACATTGTGGGGTGTTGATTAGTTTATGTCTCTCACACACACACAGGATTCAAAATATGTTGTTTCGTTGCGAGAAATAATGTAATATTACACGTTTTCACACTTTTCTGACAAGTGATATAGAAAATCTTTCAATGTGTAAAAACAACACTAGCTCTAGCCTACCCACAGTTGTATGGACACACACACAAATACACAGACACACAGATACACACACACACACACACACACACACACACACACACACACACACAATTCCCCAGACCTGCTCACTGGCCTGTGGTTGATGTGACACATCCTCAGCTCCTGCAGTGATGCCCAGCGATGAGCCACCATGGAGGGAGTGACACACACACACACACACACACACACACACACACACACACACACACACACACACACACACACACACACACACACATATGAAACATGGATCAGGTGACCTGCAGCCTTGCTCGCTGGTCCTCGGATGATGAGTGACAGGCACCTCCTCTCTGTGTCCTCTTCCAGACGTGTTGTGGAGAAGGACTCAAGGATTGTCAGGATTCAACTTACATTCAGCACACTATGTCAATCAGAAGGAATCAATAGGGTGGCAGTTTGATCAGTGAGTTAAAGGGCTCATCTTCAGGTTGTTGTTCTGAAGCTGCAGCTCTGATGCTTGAATGAATGTGTCTGATTGTGACCGTTATAGGTTTTGATTTGATGTCTATAACTGTGCTACTGCCCATCTTTACCAGGACTCTTTTGGTAAAGGTCTCAAAGAGATATTGTAGCGGCCAAAATCATATAGAAATAAAACAGATAATTAACATTAAATAACACACTCGCTGAGGCGCTAGTTAGCAGATCTTACGCAGGGCAATGATCCAGGTCCAGACAAGATTCTCCATTTGTGCAGTTTATTCCAATAACAAAGTACAACGAACAGGTTTCCTATATCCCTTTTCCTTAAGCCTTTCCTATGCGTGGCCCAAAACATGCCTTCAAAATAAAAGCATATAAACTACTTTAACTTATGACACTAACTAAGAATACATATAAATAAATGATAATAATAATAAACAGAAAGAAAATAAATGTTAAACTATTAAATAATATAAAGAGATATATATAGCTCCAACACTCTATGTTGCACTTACTTCCCACTATTTNACACCTGAACATCAGCAGGAGAGGACTCTTTAAAGTAGAGACACTACATACTGATATACACCTGAACATCAGCAGGAGAGGACTCTTTAAAGTAGAGACACTACATACTGATATACACCTGAACATCAGCAGGAGAGGACTCTTTAAAGTAGAGACACTACATACTGATATACACCTGAACATCAGCAGGAGAGGACTCTTTAAAGTAGAGACACTACATACTGATATGCACCTGGTAATTGACATAATAGGGCCCAAAAACATGAGCCATCAGAAGATCAGACATGTTTCAAACAGGTTAGCTTAAAGTATTATGACATATTGTCATTTGTTAAGTTGTATTAAATGTTTATTAAGACAGAAAGGAGTCTTATCTGTGCACATGGTCCTGACTCCTGAGTATCACAGACATTAATGGTCAGTGAGGAGAAAGCCATCTTGCAATCTTTCACCTTGAAGCACAAATGACTCGAGCCCCCTCCATCCTCACCGGAAATGAGTGATGAGTCTCGGGTTGTATCGGCGGGAGTCCTGGGATTGAACAGAACTGCATTTTGTCACGCTAACACCGGAGGGGACATTTGAAGCAGGATGACACCTCATGAATATCAAATGGCACCCTGCTTTTTAGCGTGACACACTTCAGACTTTCAGGAATTAATTATCGGTGGATAATGTGGCGCCGGCAACCAGGCGAGTTTTCAAGGTGTTCTCGCAAACTTTTGTGATGCTCATGAAGTCAGACAAAGAGAGGAACTTTTTATTTTTTCCAATCCCTGAGTTAACGAGCGCCTCAAACACATCCGCAGCACGGTGATCAAACCAGACAGAGATAGCAAATCTGTGATAAAAACGACTACTTTCGACTAATGTTCTATCTTTAAATCATCCTAGTATAGAGGTTTGGGATTAATGCATTTCCTCTATAAACCCTGATACATTAATGCACCTTCCTCCAGAATTGATTAACTTCCAGATGGGAGTTACACTTCCAACACACTGGCTCAGACTCTGTGTGGATGTCTGTGTATTAGCCAACTTCATTAATATAAAAGGCGTCAGAGTGGAGCAGCAGAGAGTCCAACCCTGGCCACTTCATCACAGCATGGGGGGAGGATGTGTGTGTGTGTGTGTGTGTGTGTGTGTGTGTGTGTGTGTGTGTGTGTGTGTGTGTGTGTGTGTGTGTGTGTGTGTGTGTGTGTGTGTGTGAGAATCTGCTTCAAAGGCAGCCTCTTGGACAAGATCAGTGCTGTGACCCTGTTCCAGGACTATCAACAGGCTGAAGGTTGGCAGCTTGTTGGAGGGGAGACCAGCCTTTAATCTGGTTGGATGAGAGGGACAGTGTGGAGGAACTGCTGGGGAAACAGAGCGGCATCACACAGTACAATGCCCAAAATCCAAACATGTCCAGGAAAAAAATCTTACCAGAATTATACAAAATGCATCCACAAATTGTTGAAGAAAAAAATAATAATTGGGGACATGAGAGAAAGCTGCACCAAGTCTCACATCTCTCTTATCTCTTTTAATGTATTCTTATTGATGTATTATATAAAAATGATCTCCTGCACGGTAATCGATAATATGCCTAAACGGTTTCTGTTATGTTTTTTTGTTACTACACATGGTTAAAGTTAGAGTATTAATTGAATGTGTCCAGTGTCCTTGGTGAAAGGCACCCCCAAATAAAATATGTTATTATTATTAAAGCGCTGGATGTCAGAGAAATCAACATGAGAAGACAGACAGGAAGTAAACTTGTGATATTGTTCGTTCTTTTATTTACAATTTTATAATTTATTATATGTTCTCTATATTCGAGGTTGTCTAGAGGACCGTTTACAACCTTATTTATCTTATTTTATTTGCTTCGTAACGGAAAGGGGAGGCCCAACCGTTACACCCCGTTTCGTTCTCGAAAACAACCCCATTCTTTTGTCTTGGTCTCGACACAACCCTAGGAGTTTACACAGAAGATGAGGTAGTAAATGTCGGCAACGCACTGATTCCTATAAATTTCCTAGAACAATTACCGGAACCGTTCACTAATAAACGAGACAACATATAAAAGTTTGTGTTCGCGATAACTACCAAATCCCCCGCCCCCCCTTTATTTTTTTTGGGGTTCGACTACCGTTCCGTTGGTAGCTGTTAGCAAAACCTGGGTCCTACTGCTCGCCACTTGTACCAGTAAGTATAACACCCTTTAACATCAAAAATTGGGGTAGTTTTTGTTTCGTATATCCCTAACTTTACTCTCTTGCAAATAAGTCTTCGCTGGGTCTACAGTGCCTCTTCCCCGTCGGACAAAAGTGGTAGTGTAACAAATGACTAGCCGCGGTAGACCAGGAAGGATTTTATCTATTAGGGAACAACCGTACCAGGAAACTTTTTATGAGATAATTACTTTTCAGTACGTCGGTTTTATCGGGAAACCACCTCGACCTTGCGGTGCTAAATAGGTAGTATATTATATCAAAAAGTCTTCCACCGTCGAGAGAGTGTCTTCTCAATAAGAGTAGATAACTATTCCTTGGTCAGTTTTACAGTGTACTACATGTGCAGAAAGAGTAGTCGTATGTACAGCGATAAACTATCTCCACCACTTCCTTACTCAGGACTTTGTGTCTTTACTAGTCGTAAAATGGTGAAGGAATAATGGACAGACCTCCAGTTGACCATTAAATTTTTTTCCTCCTAACGAATGTTCACAGATTTACTCTGCTGAATTTGCGGTAGGGGTGCCGGTGGAAATCGATCGCCCGACTGTCACTTAGTACACTGGCACGACATCAGTGAATATCGGGTTGTAAATCGGTGGAAATCGAATCGCCACCACTGCACTTCGTACTTGGCACGACATCAAGGAAATTTCGGGTTTAATCGGTGGAAATCGATCGCACCACTGCACTTTAGTACACTGGCACCGACATCAAGGAAATATCGGGTTTGTAATCGGTGGAATCGCATCGCCGACCACTTGCACTTCAGTACACTGGCCGACATCAAGGAAATATCAGGGTTGTAATCGGGCGGAAATCGAATCGCCACACTGCACTTCAGTACACTTGGCACGACATCAAGGAAATTCAAGGTTGTAATGGCGGAATGATTCGCCTACCCTGCACTTTCAGTACACTGTGCACGACATCAAGGAAATATCGGGTTGTAATGTGTGAGAACTATCGATACCGCCACCACTGCACTTCAGTACACTGGCCACGACATCAGGCAATTCGGTTGTCAATCGGCGGAAATCGATCGCCAACCACTGACTTCAGTACACTCGGCACGACTATCCAGGCAACTCAATACGGGCTTGTAAATCGGTGAAATCGATTCGCTACCCTTACTTCAGTACACTCGGCACGACTCAAGGAAATAGTTCGGGTATGTAATTGGGTATATAGATCGCCATTCCATTCTGCCCCTTGCGCTTGTGTCAGCTACTCTCGATTTATTTGGTCACGCTTGCTGTCGTGCCAGGTGTACTGAAGTCGTGAAGGATTCGCTTTACGCCGATTACAACCGATCTATCGATTCCTTGATTGTCATCAGAGGAAATTCGGGTTGTTATCGGCGGAAAAGTCGAATCGCCACCCTGACTTCAGTACACTGGACTGGCCGCATCAGAAATGCATCGTTGTGGTAATCGTCGTTAAAGCGATCTTCACGACTTCAGTACACTGGCAACGACATCAGGAATTCGGATATCGAAAACCCCAAAGGGGAAAGGAAATAACACATTGAAACACAATATCAAACTTACGGACGTTTTTCCTACCGTAGTGGTTGTATCAAGTCTTGAATCACCTTTAGTGATACATTGTGGTGCGAAGTGAATCGATCGTGCAGGTTGTGTAACCAATGCACTAGATTATCCCCGCCCTGGCAGAGCTTCGCACCTGGCTTGCTGTTTCCTGTTTTGTGGAAGAGAAGTATACTATTATTCAAAACAAAAGGTTATTGCAAGGAAGGGCGCTCCAGCCGTGATTATTGCGTGGCCGTAATGAAGACGTGTGTTGTGTAGCGTTTGATACAAAGTCACTTTGAAAGAGTGTTAAGTGTTTTCATTTGTTGTTGTAAATAGAATACTCTGTCTTAGGATTTAGTCCCTTAATTTTGGTAGACAAAGGGGAATAGTGTAGTTATAGTTTACAATGTAACAAAATTGTAATACAGATGGTAGTTACGTTTGTCACAAATTGTCACCATTTTTACCATCACAACGTTAGCTAGTCCGAGTGAACCCATGGACAGTCGGGCACACCACACCCACACACACAGACACCACATACAAAAAACAGACCCTAGGTTGAAAGGAAAGTAATATATTAACACAAACTAATATCAAAAATAGTAGTAATTATGACGTTTGTGGTCTCGTGTCTGTGTGTGTGTGGTGATAGTGTGATGTGTGTTTCCTCTGTGAGTGTCTCTGTGTGTCGTGTCACCGTGAGGACACTCAAGTGGCTAACGCTCTCGTGCTCCTCCTAAAACCGCAGAGGTAAATAGAGATAAAAACAAGGCAGGTATTGTGTGTGTGTTTATGTGTGTGTATATGGTGTGTGTGTGTGTATGTGTGTGTGTATGTTGTGTGGGTGTGTCGGTGTGTGTGTGTGTGTGTGTCTGTGTGTGTGTGTGTGTGTGTGTTTGTATGTGTGTGTATATGTGTGTGGTGTGTTGGTGTGTGTGTGATGTGTGTGAGTTGTGTGTGTGTGTGTGTGTGTTGTGTGTGTGTGTGTGTGTGAGTGAGAGTGTGGCTGTGTCGATAGAAACGATAACTAACGGAAGTGAGGAGAGGAGAGACTTTGTCAACTTTTAGAGGGACACAAGAACAGTCATGAATAAGACCACAGCTAAAAACACAACCATTAAAGAAGAATGACCACAAAGACAACAACAACCGTTTATTACAGGGCTATAACTAAATTTTCACTAAAATGAACTAACTTTTATCGCAATGAGACAGCAGGGCAGAGCGACAAGGGAAAATCACAAATGAGCACATACGAGGGCAGAAGATGACAAGGGAACATTTCACAAATGAAGGACGACAGAGAAGAACCTACAAGGGAAATCACAATGAAGGACAGGAAAAGCAGAAGAGCAAGTGAAATCACAATTGAGAAAGACGAAGAAGATGACAAGGGAAATCCCAATGAAGGGACGACAGAGAAGACTACAAGAGATAATCACATATGAAGGACAAGGACAGCAGAAGACGACAAGGGAAATCCAAATTAAGGACAGTAGAAGAAGACTACAGGGAAATCACAATTGAAGACACAGACAGAAAAGATGACAAGGGAAATCACAAATGAAAGGACAGCAGAGGAGACTACAAGGAAATTCCCATGAAGGACGACAGAAGAAGACGACAAGGGAAATCACAATTGAAGGACGCAAACAGTACAGACGACCGAGAAATCGCACATGAAGGACAGACAGAAGAAGATGATCAAGGGAAATACAATGACGGACAGACAGAGAAGACTCAGAGAAATCACACATGAGAGGACAGAACAAGAAGACGCCAAGGGAATCACAATTGAAGGACAAACAGGTAGAAGACGTCAAGGAAATCACAATGAGGACCGCTAGGAAGAAGACGCAAGGAAATCATTAGATGAAGGACATACACATGAAGATAAGAACAAGGGAAATCATAAATGAAGGACATACACAGAAGGTGACAAA
>NW_011333040.1:1648836-1656839 GCF_000735185.1 Notothenia coriiceps
CAACCTCTCTGGACCATTCATATACTTATTGAAAACAAGCTACAAAATGTAACACCTTGGAAAATGCAGTTTAATACTTTTTAATAGCCTTCATTTACGCTAAATTGATTTATCAACTTTTAATACTTTTTAAGACCTCGCGAACACCCTGTTTATGTTTTCAACATTTCCAGTCAATGACAAGGATGCACGAGAGCTGGAAAGGCTTTTAAAGCACATGTGCACTTGCTCATTATAATCGGGTGCAACTGTCCCAAACCTAATTTGCCCCTGGTATTAATAATGTTTAGTAACTGATTGATCCACTGATTGTTGTCCCTTAGGTTTCTAGCTTTCTACATCAGAAATGACCTGAGAACAATGTAGACGTCCAACGCTAAGAACAGCAGAATGTTAAAACATGTATTATATTTATTTGGCTAAATGGGTTATAGTATAACCTGTAAATAGTGTTTGCTAAATATTTTCCAATCCAATTCTTCTTTATGCCAGTCGGTGAAAGCGAAAACGAATCATCTGTATAAGATTCATCTCCTCACAATGCATCAACACGTGACTGCTTGATCCTCTAAAACCAGCCTGAGCTCCAAATATCCCACCGTTAGAAAACAGTGGCCTGTGACATTTCTTAAGGTCACAGGATAACAGCTTAAGCAAGGACAGATGGTGTTAGAGGGAACACACTGAAAGGCAAAGTAAGTGCTCAACACACCACTTTGTTAAATAAATAATTCTGGACTCACAACGCTGCCTTCCTTTTCTTTCTGCAGGTACAAGAAGTATACTTGGAGAGGGGTTTTAAACGAGCTATAAGACCAACAGTATAGTTGAAAGATACAGCTATTTCTTGGAAGTGGGGGCTGGCTTTGTCCATACTTTACCAAGCACATGTATGCACCAACGTTTTCAAAAACAGTATCTGCTCTCGACCGCATTACCATACAACTACAACCACATGTTGACACAAACAGAATAAGACATGCTATTTTCTGTGATGGATTGCCTCACGAAGTTCTCGTCGCTGCAACTGGATTTTTATATCGTAATGAAATGAGGTAGGACGAGCACATTTATCAATCTGGAAAACGATGCCATGCTCAGGAGATCCATCATCTTTAGGGTGCTTGAACCAAAGGCATTTTCGAAACAAAGTAGGATTTGCAAACTAAATGTAAACCACGCCAAAATACAGAAGAAGTGTAACAAGAGGCGCGTTCACACCGGAGTACATTTCCCCGTACTTTTCCCGTTTAGTTCCGTTAGTGCCTGGAATGTTGCGTTCACACCAAAAAGATAACTTAGTAACGGGAACTTTTACCCCCATTTGTAGTGCCTGCTAGAGAGGTGGGACTATCCTGGGGAGAAAAAAGTACCAATTTCTGATTGGCTGGCGAATTGACCACGCCCCGTAAAACTCTGAAAAGTTTTGTGAAGCCGCCATTGTATTTGCTGGCATTAGCATTATTAGCATTATTAGCATTAGCCCCGCGCACCAACGGAGAGAGACTAACTTCTGGCAACACAAAACAAAACATGGGAGCGGTGGAGATGAGGAGGTGTCAGCGTTCTGGAGATTTACTCTGAAGGCTTCAGTAGAAGCTGCTGGGAGTCCCAGCAGCTTCTACTGAAGCCAGTCCCCAACTCCGGCGACCTCCGGCCGGGGACTTCGGGTGGCAGTATACGCCGTGAAGTTGTTTGCGGCCCAAAGCAGAAGAAGAAGAAGTGACGTCAGCGGCTCATTTGCGTAATCTTCCCTCAGGGAACTTATTCCGATGTGAACGCGATCTGTACTTAGTTCCATGGGTGTACTAAGTGCTGGCACTAAGTGCGGCAAAGTACTTGGTGTGAAAGCGGCTACGGTGAACCTGAACTACTTGGTTCGTAGGTGAAACGATAGCCCAGAAAGCAATTAGAAGACATAATGACCCATCCGTTTCAGGCCTTCTGAATGAAAGACGCATACATGATGACTAACTGATGTTTCATTTCAAGGAGGTGGAAGAGATTACAATCATCCCACAGCCCAACCGAACTGTGTGTGAGTCTTTTCCTAGATTCCTTGTTTTATACAGATTATTATGCAACAGGTCCTTACATCTTAACATATTCTTTGGGCTTTGAGTGCTTTCAAAAGCTGGTAAAAGTTGAACAGCAGTATATATTGTATTCATAAAAAGATGCCCTTGTTTTAGGACGTCTTTTTGGGGCCTGAAACTAAATAGATACTCCGTCAACAAATAATAAAGAATTTATTAATTGAAGCTTTTGTGTTTCATGTAATGTGAATTGAACTTTTCTGTGTTGTGAGACGTTTGAAGATGTCTGCTCGGGCTCTTGGCTGGGATTGTTCTGAATGATCCGTCATCAGCTGGTTAATTACAATGTTAAAATAGAACTCAATCAACCAACCAATGAAATTATCTAAAAACCTTTACAAATGTACAGTTTTAAGACTTTGGGGACTAAGAAAGGATTTGATTTTAAAATATTTTCGGATGATGAAAACAGGATTGAACACTGTATCGATAACTTTAACTAAGGTGAGGTTTATAGACGGAGAAAGAGCAAGACTGTTAAATATCTGGGAGATGCACAACCATCTTGAACTATAATCCTTCTTTCTGTATTCATATGAAGTGTAATTGTCTTCATTGAAGCTTCTCATTTCTCACTAAACTAGACTTTGAGTTGCAGTGACTTTTTTATGCATTATCAAGTGACTCGATTGGAGCATTTCTTGGAGGAAACATCGATGTCTCTCTATAATTAAGCCCATCTAATCCTGCTTAGGATCCCCCTGACAATAGACACTTAAAGAGCAACATATGGAGCGGCAGCATGTTTGCTCACTCAGCCGGTTACCTTGAATGGAACCAGGCAACCCATTAGCTGCACAACACTTAACAGGAACGAGCCAGGAGAAGGACATGTGAGAATATGAACAACGAGTAGAGCAGCAACCGTCTGCAGGTAACAACATTTCTTTTAGCAGCGTTCACTTCACACCACGCGCCACCACCAGGGTACACTTGACAGAGCTAGTGAAGAATAGAGCAAGAAAGAAACTGGAAGAAGTCAACGGGGAGCGGAGGAGTTGAGATGTTTCGACAGGGTCACATGTCAACTCTTTTTAAAGAGTGTGAGAGTCACTTCCCATCAGGAGTGTGACACTGCTGGAGTAACACCTTTGAAATCTATCGTTGGCAACGGAGAAACTAGAAGTTCAGGTGTGGGAACAGGTGTGTCTAATCTGAACCGCTAACACTGAAACGTGTGCTGCATGAAAGGCGCTAAAACACTTCATGGAGTGCAAAACAATGATGTATCAATCCTAATTAACATTTCAAGTTTGTTGCCATAAGTTAGTCTCTCTCCGTTGGTGCTTCTACTGAAGCCTTCCGATCAAATCTCCAGAACACCGACACCTCCTCATCTCCCATGTTTTCTTTTGTGTTGCCATAAGTTCGTCTCTCTCCGTTGGTGTGCTGGGCTAATGCTAATAATGCTAATAATGCTAATGCCAGCAAATACAATGGCGGCTTCACAAAACTTTTCAGAGTTGTACGGGGCGTGGTGTGACAGCAGACAACAAAGAGATACATGAAGTAGGGTTTACAATCATAGAAACACTTTTTGAACAGAGGGTTGTGTTCAAAACTCCTTCAAAAAAGAATAGGCGTAGTCGAGACAATTATGCTCGAGCGATTCATTAAAAAGTGCAAAATTGAAAAGAAAATCCGACAGTGAGACACAAATTGAAATTACAGTCACTAAACAATTAGGATAATTGTGTTGCCTCTCCCTCAGGTCTCTTTTAAATGAGGAAATAAAACATTTATTTCTTCTTAACTACCTCACACAGTAGATCAAGTATATTCTTTAATACACTTTTTCTGGGTTGTGTAACGGGTCATTTGCAAGATGTTAATCACTAGAAGGGACAACAATAATTCTCACGTGACCTTAAAGATGACATATTCAGGGTGTCGTCATACTGATATTCTGTACAAACTGTGAAGCCCACTGAGACCAATGTAACATTTGTGATATTGGGCGATATAAATAAACATTGATTGATATTCTGGTGGTTCAAGAAACGCATTTTCGCCTCTGCAGACCATTTACATGCACACCTTTTCCTATAGAACACACTACAGGGAAGGGAAAACCCCAACAAACTAAAATACGGTCTCGACATGTTAGTCAATCGAATCTACCTTAAAGCAGAATAGAAACCAAGCAACAAGGGATACTTTTTCTGATAGAAATAAAGAAATGGGTTTTTAAACCTCTTAAAACCTTTAAAAAAAATCAAGACAAAAAGAGGCACAAAGCAGAAGCTGCTCGTGCACAGTTTTAAATGTGCATTAATTGAATGAGAAGCTCCAGGCTCTCATGATAAACTTCACGTGATGCACATCCTCTGCCAGGCTGCTGAATTGTCCCCTCCACTGCCAGGTTTGCTGTTGTGTCTTTATTTTCAAAAATGGGGGCTGACGGAGAGGATTATGTGTCAGGATAAGAGAGGGAGGCAACACCTTCCAGCTGCATGTGTCTGACTTCCTGAATGCATAGAGCTACATGCCAGAAATAGAATTACTCCACGTCTTGGCACGACACGGAGAAAAGGGATTTTGCACGGGAGGAACGAGGGGGCTAAATTGATCTCTGCAGAATAGTTGCGGTGAATTCTGTACTCGTGTTTTTGGCTCTTTGTTAGAAAACTGAAAAGACTTGGCAGAGGCCACGCAATCAATTTGCAAGAGGTTATGATATTCATTTTTAAAGCAGTTATTCTGTATGTAAACCAGAGTTATCTGTGACTCTGCACCTTGTGATTATATGTTTCAACCTCCCAGAGTGAAAGATGGAAGCTCTGAATGCTTTTGACTGATTATCGGAGAGGTGGAGGCTCCGATTGCTGCTCTGAACACTGCTGCGCCGCTAAAGGTTTTGGCATTGCCTCGGAGAAAGCCATGAGCGCTTTTTCAATTCAGTAGTTTCAAGAGATATATCCAGATAGATGCTTCAGGACCTTCCCTCCACGGCCTGAAAAACATCACCTCCACTATAACGCTGGGCGAACAAACTTAATCAAGGACTTTCTCTTCCAAAACAAATCAAACCATCACTACTTTATTTCTGTCAAAGCAAGGCTCTGCAGTGGCGTGGTGTTGATAATGGTGGAAATTATATTCTCTAAAAGCAACACAGACAATGCATAATTTTTTTATCTGGTGATTTGCAACAACAGGAAGTACACAGTGTCTATACTTTAAAGAGTCCTCTCCTGCTGATGTTCAGGTGTATATCAGTATGTAGTGTCTCTACTTTAAAGAGTCCTCTCCTGCTGATGTTCAGGTGTATATCAGTATGTAGTGTCTCTACTTTAAAGAGTCCTCTCCTGCTGATGTTTAGGTGTATGTCAGTATGTAGTGTCTCTACTTTAAAGAGTCCTCTCCTGCTGATGTTCAGGTGTATATCAGTATGTAGTGTCTCTATCTCTCCTCGATGTTCAGGTGTATATCAGTATGTAGTGTCTCTACTTAAAGAGTCCTCTCCTGCTGATGTTCAGGTGTATATCAGTATGTAGTGTCTCTACTTTAAAGAGTCCTCTCCTGCTGATGTTCAGGTGTATATCAGTATGTAGTGTCTCTACTTTAAAGAGTCCTCTCCTGCTGATGTTCAGGTGTATATCAGTATGTAGTGTCTCTACTTTAAAGAGTCCTCTCCTGCTGATGTTCAGGTGTATATCAGTATGTAGTGTCTCTACTTTAAAGAGTCCTCTCCTGCTGATGTTCAGGTGTATATCAGTATGTATCAAAGGCACACAGGGGATAGGAGTCATCTCCTGTGATGGTTCACGGTGTATATAAGTATGTGTGTCTCTACTTTAAAGAGTCCTTCCTGCTGAATGTTTCAGGTGTATATCAGCTAGTGTGTCTCTACTTTAAAGAGTCCTCTCCCTGCTGATGTTCAGGTGTATATCAGTATTTAGTGTCTCTACTGTTAAAAAAGGTCCTCTCCTGCTGATGTTCAGGTTGTATATCAGTAATCTAGCTGTCTCTACTGTTAAAAGAGTGCCTCTTGTGATGTTGGTGTTAGTAGTAGTTTTTTTAAAGAGTCCTGTGATGGTTGTGTAATCAGAGTACTGTAGTTTATTAAGACGTTTTCTGTGATGTTGGTGTTTGTTGTAGTGTCTCTACTTTAAAGAGTCCCTCTCCTGCTGATGTTGAGGTGTATTATGCAGTATGTAGTCTCTCTACTTTGAAAGAGTCCCTTCCTGCTGATGTTCAGGGTGTATATCAGTACTGTAGTCTCTCGTACTCACTTCTAAAGAGTCCCTTCCTGCTGGATGTTCAGGTGTAAACTGGAACCGTTTGCAGACCTTACATGCACAAAAAACGATATAACCCACTACAGGAAAGGAGCATAATAGGGCTTATGTTACATTATTAAAACAGACACTGATCTATGAATCAACCATTGACTTTTGTTCTTTAAAAAATGACAGCTGACATTTCTTATGAAACGACCTGTCCCTTAAACTAAGCTGGCAGGCTGTGACACTGTCAGAAAATGGAATAATTCCTGGGGCACATGGCGAGACGTCTGCACTCTGCTCCGCCTGTCTCTCACTTTTTTTCCCTCCTGAAATTCAAAATGACCTTGAGTCAAAACACAAAAGCTTTGCCTTACGTCACAGTGCGATCAGAAGCACCTCTTACACTGTAGATAAATGGATTTCAATCAGGATTATGATGTTAATTGATGTTATGTTCGTACATTTGACCTCAGAAATACCATTTGATAGCCGGCTTCATTTCTCTCAAAACAATTGTAGTTAGATCATTTTGGATCTACAGACCTACACAATCAAACCAATGATGTGTTTTGTTGACTAATGCATACAAGGTAATAACTTGTGGTGAATTAAACACATGCATACCAACATATTCCCTTTGCGGCACGAAGCAAGATGCGACACATTTAAACCAAGATTATATCCTAAGGAAGTGTGTGCTGAAGTTGCAGTGTTGTTATACGCTTTGGATATGCATGTTGACTTATTGATTCCTCTGACTTGAAAACACATACAGAGGAGATACAAACTGCAGGAATCACCTGAGGCAGCCAACGTAAGCAGAACAATGGGGGGGGGCGGTCTAAAATCAATAGACCATCGAAACACTTCCCCGTCCTCACGCCTGGCGTCTCATTCGCTGGGGATCACAGACACATTATCTGAGCACGCCTGCCCAACATGGAATTTAAGATACCTTCTAAGCCGATGGGCATAAATCTTCAAGATCCCTAATTAATGTCTTCATCAGTAATGCATGCATGACTGTGAACATGCAAAGGAGAAGAGGAGGGGGCATTCCATAAGCCTAGCCTGCATATTTTCTGAATTGCGACCTGGAACATAGAAAATGGGGGACCCGTACAGAAAATGATGTATCTTCCCAAAATAAATCTCCAATCGCAATGCATGGTGGGGAATATTATCTTGAAGGGAAAGGAAGAGTGTGGATTCCAAAGAAATAATCCAATTGAGACCCCGAAGAAACCCTATTTTTCTTGGTTTTGGGGGAAGAGAGCCCTGCAAATTTTTGGGGATTTAATGACCGATTGAGGGAAAAACTGGTTTGTTTGTTTTCATGCCAATGTGGTCCCCCCAACATTACTTGAAATTTAAAGTTTTTTTAAAAACCCAGGCCAATGAGAACAGAAGTAAAGGGGTTGGTCAGTGGTGGGAACCCACTTCCCCCCTGTCACACTTTCCTCATAATAAAAGTTTGGGATTGGAAAAACGCGTAAAAATAAAAGAAAACAGCAATAGTCTGGGTTTTTTGTGTCCTGGTAAAACAATGGAAACCTCCAATGGCTCTCTTGGCACTCCAGCCAGCAAGCTTAAAGCATGGCTTACAAGCCAACAAATGTTTCATATAGGATCATAGTTTCAAATGGTTCAAATACAAATTAGCTATATTAGTTTTGGG
>NW_011333040.1:1656884-1663282 GCF_000735185.1 Notothenia coriiceps
TAGGTACACTTCAACTATGAGAGACAGAATGGGGCGAAATAATCCAGGAAATCACATTGTAGGATTTTTATGAATTAATTGTAAATAAGTATTTGGTCACCTACAAACAAACAAGATTTCTGGCTCTCACAGAGCTGTAACGTCTTCTTTAAGAGCCTCCTCTGTCCTCCACTTGTTAACTGTATTAATGGCACCTGTTTGAACTCGTTATCAGTATAAAAGACACCTGTCCACAACCTCAAACAGTCACACTCCAAACTCCACTATGGCCAAGACCAAAGAGCTGTCAAAGGACACCAGAAACAAAATTGTAGACCTGCACCAGGCTGGGAAGAATGAATCTGCATTAGGTAAGCAGCTTGGTGTGAAGAAATCAATTGTGGGAGCAATTATTAGAAAATGGAAGACATACAAGACCACTGATAATCTCCCTCGATCTGGGGCTCCACGCAAGATCTCACCCCGTGGGGTCAAAATGATCACAAGAACGGTGAGCAAAAATCCCAGAACCACACCGGGGGACCTAGTCAATGACCTGCAGAGAGCTGGGACCAAAGTAACAAAGGCTACCATCAGTAACACACTACGCCGCCAGGGACTAAAATCCTGCAGTGCCAGACGTGTCCCCCTGCTTAAGCCAGTACATATCCAGGCCCGCCTGAAGTTTGCTCGAGAGGATTTAGATGATCCAGAAGAGGATTGGGAGAATGTCATATGGTCAGATGAAACCAAAATAGAACTTTTTGGTAAAAACTCAACTAGACGTGTTTGGAGGAGAAAGAATGCTGAGTTGCATCCAAAGAACACCATACCTACTGTGAAACATGGGGGTGGAAACATCATGCTTTGGGGCTGTTTTTCTGCAAAGGGACCAGGACGACTGATTCGTGTAAAGGAAAGAATGAATGGGGCCATGTATCGTGAGATTTTGAGTGACAACCTCCTTCCATCAGCAAGGGCATTGAAGATGAAACGATGGCAATGACAATGATCCCAAACACACCGCCCGGGCAACGAAGGAGAGGCTTCGTAAGAAGCATTTCAAGGTCCTGGAGTGGCCTAGCCAGTCTCCAGATCTCAACCCCATAGAAAATCTTTGGAGGGAGTTGAAAGTCCGTGTTGCCCAGCGACAGCCCCAAAATATCACTGCTCTCGAGGAGATCTGCATGGAGGAATGGGCCAAAATACCAGCAACAGTGTGTGAAAACCTTGTGAAGACTTACAGAAAACGTTTGACCTCTGTCATTGCCAACAAAGGGTATATAACAAAGTATTGAGATGAACTTTTGTTATTGACCAAATACTTATTTTCCACCATAATTTGCAAATAAATTCTTTTAAAAAATCAGACAATGTGATTTTCTGGATTTTTTTTTCTCATTTTGTCTCTCATAGTTGAGGCATACCTAGGATGAAAATTACGGGCCTCTCATCTTTTTAAGTGGGAGAACTTGCACAATTGGTGGCTGACTAAATACTTTTTTGCCCCACTGTATGTCCACATTTTATTGGTTTGCTGTCTCATACAACTCATACAACTTCTGCCACAAACATCTATGTTTTGCCTACAATGTCTTTGATTGATTTATTATATTATGTTTCAGAATTGATATTGAACAGTTTGCTAATGTTCTTTTCTACTCCTGTATTCAGGTGGGAAAGACAACAAAAATGCATACATCTCTCAATATAATGTAACACTGCCTTTAATTATGACGACATCAGTAGAGAACATCATTTAAATGATACAACCATTCTAATTAAGACAACCATGTCACCATTCGTAAAGATATATTTGAATGGCAGGACAGTATCATTTCATTAGATTGTTTGTATATTAAGTGGCTAATGGTTATATATCCTCATATTGGCAAGACATATACAGCATATTTATTCAAGAAATTGATCAATTATGAAGAAATACACAACCATTCAGCCATGGAGGCCTTGTAAATTGAGGCAGAAATGTTACCTGTGACTCACGACAAAGTAGAGCACATTTATCCCTTAAACAACAGCACATGAATACTGTATGGAGTGCTTGTTAGCAGTGAAAGCTTTTGCTCACTAAATACAGTGCCAGTTAAGAATAGACTATTATTATACAGCCAGCTGTGTGTTATCAATAGTTTTCAGGCTTGGAAGTCATTAAACCAGTATGTATCGACACCTGTCGCTCCAAATTCATGGGCTTTTCAAACCCAATGTAACAACAGAAATCCCACATCCTGTGAAAATTTGAACTCAGTTTTGAAAAACATACATAACTTCTTACACAAAAACGCAAACAAACAAACCCAAAGCAAAACTGGGGTCTCAAAATTGCTACGTTTGTAACCATGAAATTACAAGGTAACATTATGGTTTATACAGCTATAAAAACATAATTATGCACTGTGGCTTTATGAATACTGCGGTTTTCAAAATTAGGTCTCTTAAAAAAGCTAAATACCTTTATGTTAATTTGTTCCCTTTTCCCAGGCCTTTGATTTGGCCACTGTGGTGAGATAAACGTTTTAAATCACGGGGTTAGCAACTGAGACACTTTCTGTGAGCACACAAGCGTGTCGGGCCAGAATGAATATGGATTTGATTTGCAGTGAACGCCAACGCTCCAGCCAATGCTAATCGCCGGGGAAAGCTTGTGAAAACCATGATGGATTCCGCAGACATGGTTTTTGAGCCTGAGGTTTCATCACAAATCCATTTAAGCTTTTATGTAATTTGGTTAAATATACAGAATCCTTTTTATCTTTTTATGTGTCCATTTTTGACCCACTAGGCTTGTTGGAAAGTATGATGTAGGGGGGGAAATTCCCATTGAAATATACTTCTTTTAGGAAACTTAAAAGAAGAAACTCTGCCGTGTAAAAGAGGTAAAGCTCTGCCGACACCCGTGTGAAAGAGCAACTCAGTTTTCAGTACTGACAACTCTGTCAATTCTAATTTCCACTATGTTAACTAGAGACATGGTTTGCTAAGGAGTCAAATGTCAGCCAGAAATACAAGGCAGTGGCACGCCGCTCCAATCTGATGAACTTAATGAGAAAGAAGACAGGGAGGCTGATGTTGTTCATGAGACATCCGTTTTTTTTTTATTTGTGTTCATACTTGAGCGTTTGGGGTCTGATCCAGAACAGCTTCTGACCTGTTGATGATGACATTCACACCACACACATTTACGAGCAATCCTATTTCATTGCTCATATCTTAATATGTTGTATTTGGAAAGTTTCACTCAGTAAGAGAGTCACTGAGTTCTGAGTAAACTGAAGCATTTCCTCTTTGCTTCAGAAAAAAAGATTACCATCGCTCGGCATCTGCCATTTAGGCTCGGAAATGTCAGCCTTCTGCAGGGGATTATAATCTCAGCCTTCCTATCCGTCATCATCACACAGAAAAATCCCATTCATTAGGGACTGCCAGAATCCAACAGCTAAGATTGCTGATGTATGTATTCACTATAAAACTTTTGTATTTTTCTACCATATCCAGTCCTTATAAGCTGGCCTACTTGCTAATTAAATGATGACTTGTATTTGGTGCAGCAACAGTTATAAAACTGCAGTCATGATGGATTGTTGATGCAATATTATATGCTAAATATGAGTAGCTAATGCCTGTGCAGGTTAAATGTTGCACAATGAGAGAGGGCCTTCAAAAGAGTTGTAGCCCTAGGAAATTTCAAAAGTAATGTGATAGACAGTACCATTGTTGATGAAAAGTATAAATGTAAAACCACTTATAATATCAAACTCCTCTCAGGAAGAAAAATATGAAGCTGCTGATTTTTAACAGCAAGCCATGATTTCAGTTCTTCCAAAACCACTTAGTGCAGAAATAGTCTATCACTGTCAGCTGCTGTCGCCATTTCTTATGTAAAAATATAGCTATAGTTACAGCCATGGCTGCAGGAATAAAAGCCAAATATGGCTTCAGAAACATATGGGTTACATCACAGCTTTCAAAATGTTATAGTTCAGTAAGCCAAGTAGAATTACTTTGTTATGTTACGAGAAGATGTGGAGATGTATTATTTGACAGCTACTCTGACCTCATTACTCCCACCAAGAGCATCACCTAGTACATCAGTAAAAGATAATAATCTTCCCCCAAAGAAAACTAAGACACTGAATCTGTAAGTGCATGCTGATGCAATGCTATCTGAGGAAGGGTTACATCATCAACTGCTGTGCAGACGAGCAGTGTGGCAGCAGCAAAGCAAAACATGAATACATTTAAGGTGAATGCACAGGCAGCAAGCCAAACTACATCTTGTATGCAACACATAATTATAAGCACACCTTTAAACTCACATTCAATCATAAGACATCGCAGGCAGGAAATGTCCACTTTCAAATTCTTGAAGCATGTTTGGCAGCAAATGACCATCATGAAATTATGAAAATGATTGTGGCTCAATGCAAACCATGGAGCAGAAGATCAGCAAGTTTAAATGGTGACACATATACCCACTGTTTGGAGATTAAATATTCAGACTGAAATATGAAATGTGTTAGACATGTGTATGCCCACCCAGTGTATGATAAACATCCAGTATTCAATTCATATTACTATATGAAGGGATTGTGTGCAACAAAGAAATCCTATTTACATTGATGGAACCACAATTAGAGACCCAAGTTTGCGTTGAGACCGGTTGAGACAGAGAGTTACCCCCAAAAACATAAACATCCATCTATTCTGTAACAACTTATTCTGTTCAGAGGCAGAGGCCTAACAACTCTGACAAGTGGATTCACCACTATGTAAAGCAGGGATGGGCAACTTGGATGGTGGTGGGCGCAACATAATGTATGTACTGGCCACCAGGGGGCCGCAGATTCACTTATTCATTTAATTTTTACAAGTGGCATGTTTGTATTGAACAGGTTATTTAACAGTGGAATACAACTATTTTAAACTATTGGAAAGCACGGAGAATGTGTGTGCATTGAGATTAACCATTAAGATAACATAAACATGAAGTCATGAACACTAACCCAGACATTAGTTGTCTAACTTTAATCTACACTTGTAGCTCTCTGCATTCCCCTTATTCCACAATAAGGGGAATGTCAACACAGGCACCTGTCAACCCGCACTCTGCTGTTCTATTTCGTATATGGCTTCGCCCTCTCAGGCTATCGCTATTGGGTAATCCCCCTGCGCCCCCGCGCAGCACTGAAACACTTGTAGTCCACGCACACCCGCAAGGTGGGCCCCACCCTCGGGCCTCCTTCCGGTATAAATAGGAAGGAGGCCCGGCAATCTGCTCCCTCTTTTTTTCAGCAAACCAGCACAGTTACTGAAGCACAGCAATTGAGAATCATCATGAGCAACAACTGCGTCCGTGATTGTCCCTCATGTGGCTCTGGGTTCATAATGAGTTATGACCTGCAGAGATAAAAGCAGTATGCGAATCCTGCCGGGGGTCAGAGCACGCGTACGCGGCTCTAAACCAGCAGGTAGCATGCACTGCGCTCGTCTCCCCTCGGGCGACAGGAAAGCCGGAGAGCGGACACTCCTTGCTGCTGGTGGCCGAGGAGGACGATTCCCGTCCAGAGCTACGAGCCCGCGGACTCATGGTCCCTGGGAGCAGAAGTGCCCGGGCAGGGAGTTCCAAAGCAACTCCTGCCCCGCCTCCCTTCGCACGGTTCACCGTTCGGTTCTCCTCCTCCCCCCTCTCCCCGGGACGGGGGAGACAGAGTCGCGAGCAGGGTGCAAGGCTTGGGCGGCCGAACAATGCTTTCCCCTCTCGTCACCACAGCGGCGGGCCGGGCGTCTGTTACGGACGACGGCCAGAAATTTGGGCTACTGGACGCTCCAATTCAGCCCGGACGGGGCTGTTCGGACCCAGTTCCACGCCATGGTGGAGTCCATGAAGACGGCCGGCGGACAGGTGGAGCGGCATTCGCCAGCATGTAAGCTGGCTCCAGTCCGGCTGAGCCTGCCAAACAGCGGCAGCAAACGGGCCCGCAGCAGCGCCGGCGCATCCACGCAGGCCACAGGAGGCGCAAGGCCGAGAGACGCCCACAGCACACCGCCCCGGCGGCCTGGGCAGGGGCTCCCTCCCACCGTCTCCGCTCCCGCCGCCAGCCCAGAGACCAGGGTCTCCGCCGGCCGGGCGAGTCAAAGGGGAGTGAGGCTTCGCCACGCTCCTGGTCTGCTCCGCGAAGAGCCTCCGAGGAAAGCGAGCCGGTAATTAAGCCGGCTGCCGACTAATTCTGTTGATTAAGTAGACAGCACGGCTCCCTGCATGAAGCCTTGCTGTTTTAGCCTATCGGTTTTAATAAACCTGCAGAGGCCTCGCGCATGTCCCCTGTGCGAGATACGCCCCTCCTACACAATCACGGTCATAATATAACCCATTGAGCCGCCGGGTATAACGCCTCATG
>NW_011333040.1:1663327-1665782 GCF_000735185.1 Notothenia coriiceps
CAAAAATACCTTAAAGTTCCAAAAAATATCTTAAAGAGTTAAAAAACATCGTTATGGGGAAATGCAAGTCTGCGTCCAAATGGTTGGAAGATAAGGAGGAAGGACAATCAATACCGTATATAGTCAATGTGAGGTAAAGTGTGTCACCAAGGTAACCGGTTAAAACTCCAAGTGGCGATGAGGTCTTAAAATGTATGGAAAGGGTCCAAAGGTCCAAAAATACTTAAAGTTCCAAAAATACCGTTAATTCCAAATATACTTAAAGATCCAAAAATACTTAAAGTTCCAAAAATACCGTAAATTCCAAAAATACTTAAAGTTCCAAAAATACTTAAACATCAAAAAATACTTAAAGTTCCAAAAATACCGTTAATTCCAAAAATACTTAAAGTTCCAAAAATACTTAAAGATCCAAAAATACTTGAAGATCCAAAAATAACACAAATGGTTGGAAGATAAGGAGGAAGGACAATCAATACTGTATATAGTCAATGTGAGGTAAAGTGTGTCGCCAAGGTAACCGGTTAGAACTCCAAGTGGCGATGAGGTCTTAAAATGTATGGAAAGGGTCTTAACAAAGGTCTTAAAAGGAATTACATGTGACTTCAGGATTCCTGCATATACCCTGTAATCTCTCTCAATCATCGATCATGACCAAAGAAGTGTGTGAAGTGGAGTCTTTATCTGCAGAGACTGAGGCTGTGTTTTTTCTACCGATACCAGGCGTACAAATCACAATTTAGGAGACGATATGATACGAAAAAGTGTTTTTCTCCTGTCAACACCGGCTATAAGATGTCAACCACACGCTAGGGGAAACACCCACAAAAAGATTGAAACCCAAAAAACATTTCGACAAATACGTCCACAAAAGGTTTGATCGTCCTTTGAAAAATGAAAAGCCGTGACCAGTAGAATCATTAGAGGTTAAACGTCCTGGAAGTGAGGAGGAATCCCATTACTGTTTGACTTTGAAAATTGTCAAAATCTGAAAACTTTACCAATATCTACTGCACCATGGGTGAGTTTCTTTTTATTAAAACTTTCTGTGACGGATGAAGCTTTCTGCAGGCTGTCGGCACCGCCGGTGGGAAGCCGGCATGTCATCGCTCCTATGGTGGAATAAATGAAAAGAGAAGCCCCAAGATATAAAAACCTCGTGTCACGGTGTATATTTAGAGAGGTCTGGGTTCATTAGAGTGGATGGCTGCTTTGTTTCACTGACGGAAATTTGTGTTTACGGATTCTTTTTTTAATCAGAGGGGTTGTGTTGTTATTCCAAAATGACTAACCATCACTTCATGTTTGAATTTGGCAAAAACAGACATTTTATTCGCCTGAAAATGTCACTCCTTATACGTTTTTCTTTGCCGTAGGTACACATTTGAAGTCGTGTGGGTGGATTAGGTGTACATGCGTTCCTAGGTTGTCTGAGAAAATGTCACAGGAGACGCAAAGATGAATGGAGAGGAGGAACGAGGTTGACACTGATGTCTTTGCATGACTCACTTATTTGCAAAGTCTCGAGTGTGGGTGTGCACAGGTCTGCATGTCTCTATACCCGTATCTGTGCACATATGAACACTTATTTTTTAATCATCTCAAGTGTCTCCCATGAGCTTTCAAAGTAAATGGGCTCCATCTTCTTCAGAAATTGTTTTTTTTCCCACTTTGCCAGATATCTCTTGCCTTGTGGGTACTCGTAAAACATATCAATTTTGTGTGACGTTATGTTTGCAAGGAAATAAAGAAGTTAACACTCAAAAGCCTCCACTACATTTATCTGAAAATATCTCTTCGCTTCTCTCATGCACAACTTCATCGGACGCCTCAGGCTTTATCTGGAGACGGAAATTGCGAAGCGAACCAAAATGAAAAGGTTATTTTCTCTCCGGCTAAACAGCTTATTAGCAGTTTGTGGAGGCTCATGTGTGGGGAGGAAGGTACTAAAATGAGATTGCTTTTAAAAATATATCAAAAACACTCAAGTAGAAGAAGCAATCTCCACGTTTCTTTGCGGGTCATGAAGCGCCCTTCTCTTTCTGAAACAACACTACATATACATTTTCTTGTGCTGTGGGGGGAATATCTTGTTCAGAGCAAGGCGTGAATGAACATCCAGTCATTACCACGCCGCTCCTCTTCTGCCTGGCCAGCATATGTGTCAGATGGTGCCTCCATATGCAGTGTGAGCGAGAGCTGTGGAAAAGTTGCTTGTGAAACAGGGTGGTGTGGTGTTGGGTTTGAAACGTTTGAGATGTTTGGTAATGTGCTCAAAGCTTATAGATTTTGGCTGCAAGTTTAAAGAAAGATATGAATAACTATAAGTGCCTGCAACATCATCCATAGTTTGATGGAGGTTTGTTTTTTTAATGTAGAGCTGGTTTTAGCTTAAAGGCAGGAGATATACTTCGATTTAAACACACATTTGCTTGTATCTAAACGTAGAATACAT
>NW_011333040.1:1665788-1670371 GCF_000735185.1 Notothenia coriiceps
AGGCAGCCATCGTGCAAATGAATAGATAAAAACGACTAGTTTAAAGGGCAAGAAATCAATCAAAAAGTCAGGTGATTAAGGTGAGGTATACTTGCTTTAAATCCAAACCTTTGCATTCTTTTTTAATGCTCCAAATGTAGGATACATGAGGCAGTCATCATGCAAAAGCTTAAATGGGGAAACCCACATTGTGATGCCAAACTGTTGGGTGACAAAAAGTGTATTTAACTTCTTAAAGGTCCCATGTCATGCTTTTCTGGTTATGACCCGTCCCCTTGTGTGTTATGAAGGTTATCTGCATGTGAACGGTCTGCAGAGTCACAAACCCTCAAAGTACACCCTGTAGGGAGTAAAACTCTAACACAGAGAAGACCTGTCTATGCTGCCCCAGAACGCCTCGTTGGACATTTCTCTTTTTCTTCCTGGGTACAGTGACGTGACCATACCCAAATGGACCCATTGGTCCAAATGGACCAATCCATGGAGCTCCTCACATACACTCTCTCAGTGGTGAAACTGTGACGCGCTGGGCGGGGGTGATAGTGGAGCCTCGCAGATTGGGGTGCTACAGCCCCCTCAACCACCCCCCCCCCTTCCCGCGTCCATTCGCGCTGTCTCGCTGTCTCGCAGACCCCACGCAGCAAGCAGGAAATGAACCCAGCTCACACTGTCCGCTCCTCGCAGCGAGCCGCACAACGTCCCGCCAACACGGCACACAGACCCCACGCAGCATTCTCATCTGTTTGTCATTACTGGGGTCTTTTTCTGGTTGCAAACAAACGCCATTGTAACACATAATCACTGATGTTCCGCTGTAACAGTGGTTGACTCATCAGAACATAGTGGGCGAGCTGACCAATCAGAGCACAGTGGGCTCANTCAAACCGCGTGCAAGCTGGGAGAGCCAGAGTTCATTTCCTCATATTCCAAACGAGATATTACGGTAGCAAATCACCCGGTTCTTTACGACCAGAACTATTTACCGGGATACAAACCGGAGGAACCAGGCATGGAGGGAGGTGGCAGAGACAGTGGGTGAAACTGGTAGGTTTTCCCCTGTTTGGAGAGTTTATTTATTTCCAGTTTACTTCGTTTTAACATTGCTATTGCTTTGTATGTCGGGGGCGGGACATTCATGTGATTGGTTGTTGGTCGCGTTGCTCGCAAAAAATCGCCAAGCTTCAGACACGCCCTGCTTCAAGATTTTTTGATGCCTGTTGTGTAGACGGGCCGTAAGTGTTCTCTAGTAAAGCACATCTCAAGGACTTTGTATTTCTTGTTTCCACTGACACTTCTTCCTCCTCTCCTCTGGTCTTCAGGAGCTGAAGAACCTGCTGCTGGAGGCTCAGAAAGGTCCGGAGAGTCTTCAGGAAGCTCTCAAAGTCCAGGCAGGAAATCACCGCCTGCAGCAGAACGAGTTTCGCTCGCTCATCGACAGCCTGAGACTCGCTCTGAGCGAGGCTTTCTCTCCGCGGGACGTCGTCCTCCTGCAGGACAACAAACGCACGACATCAGATCCTCCCTCCGTGCCTCTCTCCGCCCTGAAGGAGCTCCACATCAGCAGCAAGAGGACAGAGACACTGCTGGAGAAGCTGCTGCCTCAACTGGGGAACATGGAGGAAGGGGTGGGGAGGATGGAGGGGGGGATGATGGTGGTGAAGAAGCTCCTGGAGGACAAACACACTGAGACACACACCAAACCACAGACTGAACCACAGACCACACCACAGACCAAACCACAGACCACACCACAGCCGCTGCTAGAAACAAGAAAGGAAACGGAGAGAAAGGACCGATGGGAGTCTGAGGTGCTGGTGAGGCGTCTGGAGGAGACTCAGAGAACTCTGGGAGAACGGATCAGGACAAATAATGTTTATAACGCCGTGTTTACGTTCAGCGCCACCGCCATCACCGTGTCGGCCGTCTACCTGCTGCTCAGAGGGAACGCTTAGAGGCGCTCACATGCACCGGGACCAGTTATATCGGAGGATTGACTTTGTATTGGCATTGAGTGTCAAACATTGTCACCGCATATTGTACATTGCATCTTCACACGAAGGACATACACCTGTTCATAGTTCTTTCCAGCAATGACACATCATGACACAGAAAACACAGATGAGAAATACATACAGAGAACACATGAAGATCAAATAAAAGAACAGTGAACAATTAGGGAGTGGACATGTCTTTACAACCGAGTCCTCTTCTCCCAGTTTGTAGTAAAAGATCAGAAAGTTCAATAAGTATTTCTCAACCATGTCTGTGGCAAATTCCCAAAGTATAAAATCTTTAGAGCTATTATGTCTTTGAAAATGTCTTCTAAGGCTGTATGATAGGATTTGATGTCAGATTGAGTATGAAATGTCTCGTATCACAACATTTTAGTTTCCAAACCACGCTGTAACGCTGCATCACTTCACACAGCACAAAACATTTAAAAGCAACACATGTGTAGAGCGCTAGATAAAACGTGAAGTGAAAGTATTCCAACACATCCGAAAAATAAGTAATCCAGTTAAAGTCAAAACAGCTCCAACAGATACACTGAGAAAGATCCTGGGTCAATATATCAACACATATCAACTCAAGGAACAAGGAAACAGACATTTATTATTACATTACAACCACTGTCAGACCCTTTGAGAGAGGTGGGACATGCACTGGGACTCATTATACCATACCATGATACTTTATTGTCAGATCAAGTATGAAATGTCTCTCGCATCACAGCAGCTCCATTTGCAATATCAACAAGGACACATGAACACAAGGAACAAGGAAACAGACATTTAACAGATCATTACAACCACTAAAGACAACATGTTGAAGACCCTTCAACGTACGTTTGATCTGAGATTAAACTCCAAATTTAATTTTAGGGTCGACAGGTGCACAGAATAAATGAGTACTCGTGTTGTCTCAATTCAGACACTTCTCTAGCTACTCTGTATGTCGTAGACTGAACACTTGTCCTCACAGGAAGTGACCATGGCTGCTATTAGCTAGCTAGTTAGCATCGTCAGGGATCCAAATCATTACAGACCTCTTAATCAACCCAGAAAATTATTGGTGGTTTTTTTACGAGTCTAGTGCAGTGTACATTTGTTATATAGTGAAAACACACTAATACGTTTTATTTCCACTTCTGTTGCGTATCAAATATTGCGCCCGTTGCGTGTTAGAAGTGTCCAGCGTTCAACATTTTTGACCGTTATGAGAGCTTCTTCAGGTACTCAAGAGCACTGACTTTTGCCAAACTTTGGATTTGAATGCATTCAAAACAAAAGAAAGCTAATTGGGACGATTGAGTGATTAGATTTCTGTAATGATCTGATTACAGGTGTTTCTCTGCTGCTGCTGTTTGCGGCACTTCTCATTGCCTCTACATATTCGATCTCAAGATGAATTGTAAGCTAACAGGACTTTAGTGCTAATTCAAGCTGTGCTGCATTCAATTACAGAGTCTCCTCCTAACGTTAGGAGAATACAAACCTTCACGTAGCAGCTTTCAACACCAGAACTGCCTTTAGCTATGCTCACGTGAACTAGATGAAAGTGAGCATAATATACAAATAAAACCTGAAGTTACATCATTAACTCGCCCTAAAGTAAATCACGGTGTATTTCCTCTGCTTAGTTTGGGACCACAGGTAACGTTATTTCTCCAACGAGACGTTATCAGACACTTGGACAAACATCCCGTTATGACTCGTCTGTCAGCGTAAACAAATTAAAAAAGTATTATTCCAGAGTGAAAACGTAGAAAAAGGTGATATAGGATTTGCCGATTTTAACCTCCAGTACTTGAATGTGTTTTCATGATGATGATGATGATCACTGTGCATTAATGTGCTTTATTGTTTCTTTAATAAAGGACCAATCAAATGAGTGTCTGCATGAGTGACTGATGAAGAGAGTGCACACATTCAGTATGCTACAGATGTTTTGTGTTATTGATGAATCTGAATACTTTTGCCCTTTAAAATGTTAATTTGAGCTTTATAACGGACTGAGGAATCAATAAGTCGATCAGAAGAAAACTAATGGACATCTAATTAGATTATCGACTAATCGTTAAAGTAGTTTTTAAATGCAGAAATGTCTCAATTATGAAGATTTCCTTGGATTTTCTCGGTTTTATATCAAAAATATAGGGAATACTTTATTTAAATACAGACATTAAGACTTTGAGAAACTGTGAAGGGGATCTTTTTCGACCAAATCATTTGAAAGTAATTGCAGTTTTTCGGCAAAGGTATTCGATTTTCTATATGAGACAAAGAATAACAGCAAATCTTCACAGATAGAAATAGGGACGTATTTATATAACAAATGACCAGAGGAGGGAGAAGTGCTCAGGTCTGGTACTTGAGTAAAAGTAGAAGTACTCAGATGTTGTACTTGTGTTACAGTAAAAGTCCTGCATTCAAAATGTTCCTCAAGTGAAAGTAGAAAAGTATTATCATCAAATATAGTGAAAGTAGCGACAGTAAAAGTAGTCATTGTGCAGATTGGTCCATTTCAGAATAATATATATGATATGTTTTATAATGATTGATCATGAAAGTTCTCTCAAAGCT
>NW_011333040.1:1670470-1673443 GCF_000735185.1 Notothenia coriiceps
AGGGTATTATATTTCACATCATTCATCCACATCTGTGAAGTAACTAAAGGTATTAAATACATGTAGTGGAGTAAAAGTACACCATGTACCTCTGAACTGTAGAGGAGGAGAACACAGTACAAAATGGTACAGTATTTGATCAAATGTACTTAGTTACTTTGCACCACTGCAAAGGACCTGAATGACCAATACATTATCACATTTATCACCACTGATTTAAGGCATTACATTGTAGTTTTACAGATTTGATCTTTGACCACTTTCAGAAAGAGTGCCGTTTCCCGCAGCAGAACATGTGACATGAAGTGAAACCGGCTGATTTCACGTCTGCTCACATTCTGCTAATGTCAGGACAATAAAGCTCTGTGGGAACGTGCACATTTAAACATGTTTTGCAATACAAAACATT
The DNA here is from genome assembly GCF_000735185.1 of Notothenia coriiceps. Lineage (NCBI taxonomy): Eukaryota > Metazoa > Chordata > Actinopteri > Perciformes > Nototheniidae > Notothenia > Notothenia coriiceps. The sequence continues at coordinate 1,670,880 of NW_011333040.1, forward strand.
TGTATTTGTAAGATATCCATTCATGCCATCTGTGCACATTTAAATAATGTATTTGCACGTGTTTGTAAAGATGATCCTTTGTTATTGTTGCGACAGGTGAAACTCGCACAGTGACACACAACACTGAGCGAACAGGACACTCAAATATACATAATTCATCAGTGCAGGTGTGTGTCTGTCATTTAAAGGGGCAAATTCACTCTACTCATTTTTTCTCTACAAAAAACCTGTCAATTCTTCAAAAATACAGATAGTTTCTTCAAAAATACAGATTTTTCTTTACAAATACCAATGTTCTTTCTGTTCAAACATCCTGCTCTTTATTCTAAGTTGACTAAGACGTATTTGTAAAGTGTGTCCACTGTTTTAACAACCACAAACCTTGGTTGGAGAATTTTATCGCCACCAAAACATATTTAAAAAAATACACATGTACACCCGAACATTTAGACTGCACCCTGCATAATTCACGTTATTTTTAGGTGGCAATTCCCATGTTTTAGCTCGTTAAAAGTCTATATACTTGCAGGATTTTTGCTTGTCTTATAAAATAAATTATAAAAGCATCAGCTAATTGCTATGAGGTGTAAAAAGAAAATGTTTTAATCCTGTGTATACCTTTTATATAAATAGTTATCACCGCAATAAACCGTATTTAATTTTGTCTTAATGTACATTATTTAATTTCATATTCTGTTCTTGTATATCATATTCTATGTACATGTATATAGACTTCTTTTATTGTATTTTTGTATTCTATTATACTGTACATGTTGCATTGTTGGAGGAGCTCAGCCAGGTCAGAATAATTTAGTTTATTTAATGTAGTTTATGTGCAAATGACACATAAACCTTTAATTTGAACCTATAGGTATAATCCTGATTCTATTGGGATCTCTCAAACATCTCTTTGAAAAGGGAAGAGAGAGATCTGTGTAAACGTCCTCACAAAAAGCAGATGTAAAATACACACACATTCACACTGCGAACTGCATGACCTTTATCACGTGATGTCCCTGAACACATCACCCCGCCTTCAGCACACGTCATGTTTTCCAGTCATGTGATCAGGTTTTTTAGTGACCTGCTGACCCAAAGCACCTGCAGGACGCCGGTTTAAACACAGAAGAAAACTCTTTCATGCAGTTTCACTTCTCAAAAATCTGTCTTTTCATATGGAGAAATGTTATTTTATGCTTTAAACATTCACACCAGGTTTTTCGTGTTTCCTTATTGAAATACTTTGGTGTATTAAAGTCTTTCAAATGAACGTGTTTATATTCTATGGTGTTCATTCTTTTAGATAATCAATCAATAAATATAATTCAAGTGTTGATATGTATAACTTGGCCTCAGATCATGAGATCACATGAAAAGAGTCTGGGAGGAGGATTTGGACTTCGGTCAAGGTGTTTTTGTGGTTTTAAGGTGAACAGCAGCTGACTGTTGTACAATCTTAAAAAAGTACCATGAGCTGAATTAATCCACAAGGCTTCTTCTCACTAAATCATAATGACACAGTGAGGAAAAACACTGTTCAACACTAAATTAAACAATTCCATGTTAAAAAGTAAGCTTTTTTCTGTTGGCTGCCGCTAACGTTAGCTCATCTGGTTTCTCCGATAAATTCAGACTTCCAATGATTGAAATTCTTCGTCCTGTTAAAAATCACCACTTGTCACGATTCTCATGTTATGTCACGTTTATAGTTTTGTAGGTTTGGGTGTTTTTGCTGTTTTCCATGTCATGTTTTCCTTTGGGTTATTGTCTGGTCCTTTCCCTGTGTTTTCCTCTTGTCATTAGTTTCCCTGGTGTGTCTAATGGTCTGATTATGTTCACCTGGGCCCCTGTGTTTTCTCCTCCCTCCTCACCTGTGTCTTGTTGTGTGATTGAGTCTTGTGTGTATTTAAGTTCTGGGTTGTCTGTCTGTCTTGGTCGGTTCGCCTTGTTCCCTGACTAGTTCTGCGGTGAGTGTTCTGTTTGTCATTGTATAGATATATCATAGCCTTGAAATAAAGGAATTTTCAGTTTGTATCTGCATTTGGGTCCTGGTTGTTTCACAAACCGTGACAGTACGAACCGACCTGAAATATGGGCCCAGCAGATCCTTTCGAGCAGGAGATATTGGAGTTAACCGTTGCTTTGGCTGTCTGCTCTAGTCGATGGTTGGGAGCGTCCAGGGGTCAGCAGCGAGAGGCTGTTCGGGCTGAGGCACACCAGAGGGCAATGGAGAAACCAGGTTTAGTTAAATTCTTACCTGGCTGGATTTTGGACTTCCTCTCAGTGTGTGATTACCGGCCTGCTAGCCCCAGGCATGCTAGCTCCATGTCTCCCAATTCCCAACCTGGCACCATACGCCTTGGTGGGTTCCGTCTGAAGTCAACCCGTGGCCGGAGAACCTCGCGCCTTTGTACCGACACACCCGTCAGCGCCATGCACCTCGGGCGTTTGTACCGACATCCCAACTCGACGATCGAAAACCAGGACGCCTGAGGATGAGAATCGGTCCGGCCGGCTCTATGAGGCAACCGTCGGAGTATCGGGTCGCTCAGTGGTCTATACCT